>NW_002476025.1:92649-303102 GCF_000189635.1 Tetrahymena thermophila SB210
TTTTTCTCTATATATATTATGTCAATTTAATATTAAGAAACTAATTTTATTAGATTGATCCTCTTTAATGTTTAGAATAGTGGTTGGAATGTTATACTTATTAATGTTGCTAAATAGTGTTGGTTGCATGCTTTGCAAATAATAGAAAATGTAATTTTGGATTTAGCCATACTTATTTATTGATCAGATATCTAATTAAATCTGTTTAAGACTAAGAAATTTTTAGAAAAAAGAATAAAAGAATATTAATGACGAAAAATTAATTTGTCAGGAATAGTATTTTTTTTTCTTTTCGTACTACTAAATTTGTCAAAAATAATACGCGAGACAAAAAAATTTATATTTATCGTTTTAAATATGAGATAGTTGCATCATCGAAAGGCTTTGTTATTGTGAAAATTTTATAATATTATTAGTTAAGGATTCATCAGAAAAGAATTTAGAAATATTTGATATATTTCCAAAGGTCAAAATAAGACTGAAAGGAAATAAAATTACATCTCTGCCACAAAAACTAAAATATAAATATTCAAATTTGTCTGTCTGGATTTTAAAAACTTACAATGATAATAAGCTTGGTAAAGTCTTTGCTGAGACATAGCAAGCAGTGATATTAGAGTCTTCTAATACGAAGGAAATGGCATCTTGACCTAAAGTATCGTAAAGAGGAATCATTGTGAAACCAAACATAGCATTAGCCATATCGCAAATTGTCCATTCTTCTCTATTCTAACAATAAATACCTATTATTTATAATATTGAGAATTAAATTTAACTCTTTTAATTATTGTTTTGCATTTTAGATTCAAATTTTGATATTCATAATTTTGTATTCTTACCAATAACATCGAGCTTGTAATCCATGAATTCTTCAACATGATTGGTGAGGTTAAGCTTAACTAAACCAGAGCCAATAGCATATCCTAAATCATAAATTTGCTTGTAAGACTTGTACTCATATTTTCCAGTACTTGGATTGAGAGAACCGATGAATTCTCTGTCAGCATATTTCTTCACAGCTAATTCAATGACATCTTGGATGGTTTTTGTGGTAGCATCAGGGAGATATTTGAATCCATCAATTGCCAAGGGATGACGGTAGACGGCAGTTTCACCATTACGAGGTTCAGAGATAGGGAGTGTGTAAACGAGTTTATTGTTAATGATCATTTTTTTATGGTAGTAGTTTTCGGAAATTTAAAGATGTTTGTTTTTAATTTTGTGCTTAATAGGTAGTGGCTGTGTGTTTGACTTTGGTCGTTTATATTTTGTACCTTTAGTTAACTTGGGTTTGTTTGTTTTGTTTTTTTTTTTTATGGCAATACTTTGAATATCTTTTTTGAGATTTATTTTTTAAAGAATAATATTATGAATTTTCAGAAGTGTCGGTTATATAGCGGTGAGTGTTAATAATGGATAATAGTAAAATGAATACTTAATGGAATGTTTCGCAAGAAGAATAAGAGATCTAAAAGATTATTGATTTAATATTTGGTACTATCGAATTAAACCGTATTTTAAAAGTTGTGTGTATTATTAAAGCGCGACTTATCATTCTATTAAAAAATTAAGCAGGTGAATTTAATTCTAGAAGATTAGATCACTTTCGCCAATACTTACGTCATTTGAAGTTTGCTTTTACTATCTCTTGTTTATTTTTCTTTTTTTCTAAATCAGATTACGTATTTTTTGCCACGGACCATTAAAGTAAGGTATAACTAAATGTTTCTCAAAACACAAATCAAATATATTTATCAATCTTCATGTTTGCTCGTTTATAATACTTATCAGCTCAAGTGTTAATCTCAGTTTAGATATTAAAAAATTGAGTTTTGTTTGCTATAAATTTACTATCCTAAGTAAAATTTCATTATTCATTTATAATCGAATTAAGTCAGCTTGCTTGCAAAAGATTAAACTATAAAAGTGAGAGTATAATATAAAATCTAGAGCAGCACCTAAAAATGTTAAGCAATTTTGTTTTACCTATCTTTAAGTAGTTTTGATAAAAAAAGGGATTATTTTTACTTAATGTCTGATTCTTTTAAGATTGAAAATGCTGCAAAAAAATTAAAAAATTGATGAGAAGTAGCATCGGAGGGGGATTTTTTAAATTAAAATGCAGACTACAAATTAATATTATAAAGTTAGATTAAAAAAAGAAATTTTGATTGAATTCGGAAAGATTGTTAAGCTTAAAGATTAATTAATCCTATTAAATTTTGTGACTAAGTATCAATATTGCAAACTATCTACAAAATCATCTAAAATTATGATTAATTAAATGCACTTATTATATTACTAATTTTTCGGTTATCAATAATTTTTCATAATAGAGATTGTTTTTTGCTATTATTAGCTTCTACAAATTTACTATTAAACTATTTCCCCCTATTATTTATGAAAATGCGTAATAAATTTAAATTTTTTATGGCTCTCTACTATAAAATCCTCAATTCACTTACATTCTTGTAAAAATCCTTTTGGGATAAATAAATTTCTATAAAAACAATCATAAATGCCACTTCAAAATATGAAAAATTCCTACTTCACACTTATTCAGGCTTAAAGCTGTATTGCATAAAGCTTTTTCTGATTGTTGAGATTTGAGTTGAACAAACAACTTAAAATACTCTCTTAAAATGAGTATTAAATTTGATCTTGCTACACTCCACCTATCAACATTATATTTTTTGAAATTCTAATTAAATAATCGATCAGAAATAGTATCAGATAAATAAAGAGGAACTTCATCTCAAAGAAAATAATATAAATAAATAGCAAACTAACTCAGTAAACTTTGCCATAATTTCTATTAAAATCAAAATATTTTACCGAAAGCACCGATGGTTTAGTGGTAGAATAGAGCGTTGCCATCGCTTTGACCCGGGTTCGATTCCCGGTCGGTGCATTTTTGCTCTTTTATATTTTTATTTTAAATAATTTAATTTGATTTAAGTTAAAAAAAGCAATATTTTATGATAACTTTTTGTCAAATCAAATTTAATTATAAGCCTTCTTAATAATAAAAATAGAAAAAAAAATATTTTGAAGCAAATAAAATCATATTTAGCAGTATTATTTATTTTAGACTTTCATCGTAAGCACCGATGGTTTAGTGGTAGAATAGAGCGTTGCCATCGCTTTGACCCGGGTTCGATTCCCGGTCGGTGCATTTTTTAACTTCAACATGGATGGTTTTTTAATAAAAACTGCTTAGTTTTTAAAAAATATAAATAAAAGCATTATTAGGTAAATAAACATTTAAATGCTGAAAAAATATATTGAATATTTTAATTCGTTTTATCATAAAATAAGACATCATCATTCTACAATGTTTTGAGAGATTAGTATTCATCAATAAGAATATATTTATCTATTATGAGGTTTTATTATTATTTAGAAAAGTAAAATAATTTTTTTATTCTTTATTTTAGTTATTAATAAAACTTTAAAAATCAAATAATATTTATTTTGGAATACAGAATTATTTTAAATTTAAATAATGAGAGAGGCAAAGCTATTTAAAAGACATGCCAAAGGATCAATCCCAAACAATGACGATTTTTTATTTTAAAATATAAGAAAATTAATCCTAATTTTTAAATTTTTTTAGTTTTCTCCTTCAATTTCTGAAAATTTTTTTCAGTAAAATTAAAAATAGAGTTTTTCAATACCTAAAATTTAATTTTAAACACAGTTTAATTTAAAAATTTATAATTTAGCCTTGTGTGGATTTGCAAAAATCATTCTCTATTAAAGGATTAAGAATTTGACTATAATATTTATTAACAAAGCCGGCATAGCAAAGTGGTTAATGCGTCTGCCTCGTAAGCAGAAGGTCGCCAGTTCGATTCTGGCTGTCGGCTAATTTTTTTTAGTCTATTAAAAAATGAATTAATTAATGATTTTACAAATAAAAATAGAGTTTATTAATAAAATTTTTTTAATTTGATAAAATAATAACTTTTAGATTAGTTTGTTTTTAAAATTAAAGAGGTGTATTTTTAAAAGTTTAAAATATATTATTGATATTTATTATTTTTTATCTATTTTAAATTTCTTTTTTAATTATAAGAATAACTCAAAAGTTTAATAAATTATTTTGTTATTTTAAAAGTAAATATTTTTTATTAGTTTTGTTTGCATTTTTGTAATTAATTTTCTCTATTTATTTATTTAATATAATTTCATCTTATTTATTCTAAAAATCTATTCTTTAATATTCTAAGAAAAAGATAAATATTCTAATTTCTTTTTTAAAGTAATAAGAAGAAAAAAAATTGTAAAAAAGCTTTTATCATGATAATGCTACATATATTATTAAAAATAAAAGCCCATTATTTCTGTGTGGATTTATAAATTATTGAACAAGATTCTTCAAATTCAATAACTAAATTTTTAATTAAATAAATTTAAATGAAATTATATTTAGAATATTTTAGATGGAAAAAGAGGATTTAACTTATAAAGCATTATCATAAAATAATGAATATGATAATAATACTAATCTAGGAAAAGGTTCATTTGGTGAAGTTAAAAATGGAATTTTTATAGATCCTTATACTAAAAATACATTTCCAGCAGGAATTTAGCAGATGAGTCATCAATAATCTTTAGTACAGGATAAGGTGTTTTAGATGGAAAGAGAGGATTTAAATTATATAGCAGTATCATAAAATAGTAAATATGATAATAATAGTAATCTAGGAAAAGGTTCATTTGGTGATGTTAAAAAAGGATTTTTTAAAGATCCTATTTCTGGAAAAATTTATCCAGCAGCAATTAAGCTGATCAGTCGTCAATAATGTTTATAACAAGATAAGGAGAATAAATATTATGAAAATGAGATAAATATTTGTGAAAGGATTATGAAATTCTAAAAAGAAAATAAATAATATAACTCAAATGAAATGAATTTAATAGAAATTTTTGAAGTCATTTAAACTGAAAATTGTGCATATATTGTAATGGAATGTTGCGAATTAAATTTAGAGGCTTATAAATTTATATAAGTAAATAGAAGAATAGACATTATTCAAGCTATGCAGTTTGGAAGACAAATATTATAAGGGGTATAAATATTGCATTCATTAAACATAATTCATAGAGACTTAAAACCAGATAACATATTTCTAAATTATGATGAAATTACTTAAAGCTATAAAGTTAAAATTGGAGATTTTAACATATCTTTAATATCAGATACATGCGTAAAATATTATACTTTATTAAATAAATATACAATTTAAAAGAAATCAGAGTTAATTATTCATTTTAAAAATAAATTTCAATAAATTATCAAATATTCCAAGTCAGTTTAGATTTTAAAGTTTTAGTCAATTATAAGATTCATCCATTTTTCTTTTTTCTACTAAATAAATGATTAATTCCCTAAAAAAACTACTTTCTTTTTAATTATTTCGCATTTGAATATGAATGGAAAAACTTTAATTAAAGTGAGAAAAAAAACAAATTTTATTTAAAACAATTCGATATTAGTTTTTTTATATCTTATTTTTTAAGATGAACAGAAAAATTTTGTTTTTTATATACCTTGGGAGCTGCTTAATAAGAAAATTTTATGATAAGAGGGTTTTTTATTAAGGATTGTTTAAAAAATCAAAAATTTAAAAAATATTATTTTTACTATAATCCTTATTCAAGATCGCCCATGGTATATGAAAAGAAAATGAGTATAAAATAAAATAATATCAATTAATTTTATACAATCATATTTAATATTTTTTTTTATACTTATAATTTAGAGTTCAGTAGGTACTATTAATTATATGGCACCTGAACAAGTCATAGGAATTTATAATTAGGATTCTAATTACAAGCTATCGTACAACAATAAAATAGATTTATGGGCTGCTGGAGCCATAATACATGAAATGATAACAGGAATATAGTTATTTCCAGGTAACTATCCAAAAAATGTATCAAAAGATATTGTAAAATTTGGCTCCTATAAATCTAAATGGGAGAAATCCCAAAACATTGATCTGAATAGTATACCTGAAACTATGATGGCTGAGTAAAGGAAATTTATAGGTTTTTACCTTCCTTGGTAAAGAGTAAATAATAAACAAGTAGCTTATTTTATAGACAATCTTTTAAAATGCAAACCAGAAGAAAGATTTAGTGCTGATTAAGCACTACAAGAAATAAATAAAATATTAAACAGTTAAGAATTATAATTGGCACTTTAAAATAATATAGAATAGGAAATCTTATAAAAATAAAAAGAAATGGATAATTTGAAATAAAATTATTTAAGGTACAATCCAAACTACTCTAATAATTTTAACTAATAATACTTAAATAATAATTACAACTAAGAATAAACCATTTAAGCACAAATCAATTTTTAGAGTCCTTAAAATGTAAATATTAATGTTATTAACAACCAATACTAAAATTTTGATTATATTTAAAATAATTAAAATAACTTTGATTTGACAAAATAAGGATATTAAAACTAAGAGATGGTAAATTATTAGTAACTTAATTTCAATTAAAATCTTATGAATAATAATTTTAATAATAACAACAATCAATAATTATATTTTGACTAGAATAAATTATATCAAAAAAATTAAGCTGATAATCCTTACTTTGTTCAAAACTAACAATAGAATAATTTTGTATAATTTAATTAAATACAAAATTATCAAACAAATGAAGCAAATAAAATATTAAGTGTCTAGTAAAGCATGTAAAATTTAAATATCTAACCCTCAACTTAAGGATAAAGTATATAGTAAAGCATACCCTCAACTTCAGGATAAAGTATATAAAGCTAGAATAGTTACATTAAGCCATCAGCAGCAGGATACTAAATGGAAAAAATTAATGAATAATTATACAGGTAACAATTAAAAAGTATAGAAAAAGACTATCAAGAGGTCCAAGACTATCTTAATTTCATTAACAATTTTTTGACGCCAGAGAATTAAAATATACTTTTTAATTTAAACTCATTTTAAAAAATGAATATTAAAAGTTATTACTGTAGTCTTATTATAAAGAAAAATGATGATACAAACAATGATAATTCTTAAACGGTTTTAAAATAATATAGATTATACCCTTCATAATAATCTCCAAATTAGAAATTCTAAGAATTAATTTAAAATTTTTGTAAAATTTATGATTTGCAAGCTCAAATGAATTATTAATATTAATATGGTGCAGAAATAAAAAGTATTACTTATTAAATTGGAGATTAAGAGTATCCTTATCATTTATTAGAATTTAGCAAGTTTTAATAAAAAATATAAAGTTCTACTTAAATAAATATTGGCTTTGAATTTTTTGAAAGGAATCTTGAAGATTTTCTAAGGTAAATAAAAAAAAGATAATTAGATCATAAAAGCACAATAGTAGTAAAAGAAAAATTGATTATTTGCTCTCTCATTGCTTAATAATTACAAAGTTTGCATGAAAATAACATTTATCATGGATAATTAAATGTCAAAAATATTTCTTTCTGCTAAAAGCAATAACAGTTTTTTTTAAATTACTATTCCTTATTTGAAAATCACCCTACCTATCATAAAGATGTAATCGATTTTTTTTACTATTTTAAATAGTTTTTATTAAATTATTTTTTCTAAATTAGGGATTCTATTTTGAACAGTCTTATATGTCACCGTAATAATTGCAATTCTAAAAATCCACTTTTGAGGATGATATTTGGGCCCTGGGAGCAATCTTCCATTAAATTTTAACACTAGCTCCCTTATTTTAGTCAATTCCTAAAGTTAAAGATCTTATAAATAAATACTCTGAAAATTATTCAGATATGTATGGTGAAGCTCAAGCGTATATCTAAGCTAACGAAGAAGGAAAAAAGAAATTCTCACCTAGCATTTAAAGGGCTTCTGCACTTTTGGAAAAAATACCAAATCAAGATATTGCAAATCTTATTAATAAAATGCTAAGTAAAGATCCTACAAAGAGACCTAAAATTCAAGATATCAATAATGAGCTTAACAGATAAAAATAAAAATATAATACAGAAGGCTAAATTGCACCTAACTGAGAAATTATTTGAGAATATAAATAAATTTGATATATGTTCAAAAAAAATAAATTATTTAACAAATTATTGGATATAATTTTAACACACAGCTTTAAATTCATTTCAAGAAGTTTATTTAGTCAGATTTTATTTAAATAAAGAAACTTAGTGAATTTACTGACATAGTAAAAAAAAAAACCAAATTAAATAATCAAAAGCTTAAACCTTACACAAATAAATTACTCATTTTATAATAAGCAGTGATAGTAAAATTTTTAAGTTAAAATTCTAGAATTTTAGAGATTTAGAATTTTGAATTTTGAACAACTGTCTACCTATAAAATTTAGAATTTTATAAATGCATAGAGTTTAAGATTTTTAGAATATTTAAATTCTGTGAACATAGATCATAAGATGATAAATCAAAATAAAAGATTTGCAAAATAAATGAAAAGTTATTCATTCATCTTAAAAAATAATTAAATATACAAATGAGGAGTATAAAAAAGATTCTTAGGATAACTCAAGATTTTTAAAACAAAATTTATTGGATCTTAAAGTTAAAAATAGAAAATGAATTAAAAGATAATTGTTCAAAAGATAGGTAATCATATTTTTATTTTGTTAAAATTAAGAGGCTCAAATGGAAAAACTGCAAATTTAGCATTTAAAATATAAACAAATAACTTTCACAGTTAAATCTTAATTAAAATAATTATCTAAGTAATTTCTTATGCCTCACTGATCTTATTTGAAGAAAGTAAAATGACATATTTTTTCTACATTTACTTCATATAAATAATCTGATTGATTGATTGAATTATCTATTAATTTTCCTCCAAAATAAGTATTAAACTATTTCAATAAATAATAAATTAATAAATCAACTAAATATATTAATAACAAATAAATGTCTTATTCAAAAAAATGTTATATGAATATTAAATTACTATTATTTTTATATCCTTCATTTTTACAACAGCACCTATATAAATATATATATGATTTCTTACTTCATATTTTTTCAAAAATAACTCTTATCTTATTTTGCACTAACTTTCTTTATTTATCCCAAGAAAAATATTAATATTAAATGTATCATTGATTATTATACTACATTTTTTTATCTATTGAATGTTAAAGTAAATAGATAGATTTATTATTAAATTTAACTTTATTTTTTAAATTATTTTAATAGTTTTTAGAGTTTTTCTGCACTATTAAGATTTTATATTTATCATTTTCTAAATTAATTAAGAATTTATTAATAAAAAGTATTTTTTTGAAAATATTAATTTTATTTAAATGTTTCTTCGTTCCTTTATTGAAACACATATTTAATTTCATAAATTCTAATAACTCTTACTTGATATTCATTCGGTATGATATCATAAAAGAAAAAATAGCTATACATGCTTTTTATGAAGAAAGATATGCCTTTTATTATTTGTATTACTTTAAAGAATTGTAAATTTCTAAAATTAAAATAAATAAATAAAAAATTCAACTAATTTCCTATATATCTCTCTGATCAAGAGGAAAATTAATATTAGCAAATAGAATATTAAACAAAAAATTGGTAGTAAGTAAGTAATTGGATAATAAGAAATCAAAAAGAAAAAAAATGAATTAAAATAATTAGTAAGCATTTAATTTTAACAATCAAGTTTAGGAATAATGGATTATGATCTCAGAAAATCTTTATATCGAAAAGTCAAGACCTTTAGGGTAAGGAGGATTCGGAACCGTTTACAAAGGTAAGTATGGCAATTAAGATGTAGCTGTTAAAGAATTAAAATAGTACATAGACAATATGGGTACTGTAAATGAGTATTATTAATAAGAAATAGAAACAAGCAAACAGATAATGAGCATTGATTGTGAATATATAGTTAGAGTACTTGGTGTTGTACCTACATAATATTAGTGCTATGTTGTTATGGATCTTTGCATTTCAGATCTTTAAAAATTAAGAAAAGAAAGTCCCAACCAGAGATTAGATGTAATGACTGCTTTAAAATGCATTAAAGAAATCTGTTTAGGAATAAAAAGTTTGCACATGAAAAATATTACTCACAGAGATATCAAACCTGATAATATTTTTATAGGCAAAAATCAATAAGATCAACTAATTTGTAAAGTTGGAGATTTTGGTTTAGGAAAAAATGAATAGAATATGATAGTAAATTTCTTTTTTTATCAAATTAGTTAAAATTTAAATTATTTTATAGAGTAAAGTAGGTACAATTTCATACATGGCACCTGATATGCTTGATTTTAGTAATCAAAAGTATACGAATAAAGTAGATATATGGGCTATAGGGGTTATGGCTCATGAACTTTTAACAGGTACAATACTTTTTTAAGGGTAAACTATAGACATTATAAGAAATAATATTTTAAAATCTCGAAACTACAAAGATTGGTATAAATTATCAAGTAGTGTTGCTTAAACTGATTTTATTACTTAAAGCTTTAAGCATATTTAATCTGAGAGTGTCATAAATTTAATTGATATGATGCTTTAAAAAAATCCAAATGATAGAAAAGATATCAACTAAATAATTACTGAAGTTGAATAATGCATGTCCCAACAAATCAATAATAATGCAATGGTAATAAATAATAGTAATAATAACCCTTATTAAAATAACTAATTAAATAATTAGTAATATTATGCACAAAATTAGCCTAATAATAATATTAACAATAGCAACAATAATTAAAGACAATAAAACAACCAATAAGAGTTAGAAAGAAAAATAAAGGATTTAGAAATTATGATGATGGGCTAGAAGAAATTATTTGATTAAGTTAAAAATGAAAAAGATGAGTTAAATAAAAGTTTATAATTATAATTATAATAAAAGGATAAAGAAATAAAATCTTTATAAGAGAAATTAAAGGAGAAATCTTCTAAAGAATAATAGTTAATTATATCAAAGTAAGCATAAGAACATTTTTACAATTTTAAAAATTTTTTAAATTTTTAAAATTTTTAAAATTGATTAATTCATTCTCTAATCAATCAATCTATGTTTGTTTATATAAAAGTATTTTTCATTTAATAATATCACAAAATAAATAAATATCTTTATTTTATATTTAAAAATAATACTCAAAAATATTAAAATAAATAAATAAACAAACAAACATATTTTAACTACTATTTAATTTCAAATATATTCAGTCACTTTTTACTTTTTTTATATTTTTAATTTTTTTTATGAAATATCAAAAATTGTAATATACATATTAATCTACAGAACGAAACATTTATATTTTTATACCTTTAGCTAAATAAATGATTATGTAATTTATTCCAAAAAAATAAAATTCACAATAAAAAATAATCTTTAAAATAATATTCCCAATTACATTTTTTTAAAGTAAACAAATTAAATAAATAAATAAATAAATAATCGTTAACCAAAAAAAACATTTCTTCAATTTTCTTGTTAAGGAATATATCTAATCTTTTTGTAATATTCTTTTCTCTATTGATAAATCATAGTCCAATCAGATCTTGTTAAAATGAATTTTCTAAGAAGATAGATTGAAATAAATAAGAGATGCTCTATAACAAATACTACGAAAACTAAGTATCTTCCTTAGCCTTCTAAAGGAGGAGGAGCCATGAAAAGCACTTATTCTTTATTTTAAATAATTTTTAAATTTAAGCCTAATCAATAATAAAAAATAAATAAATAAATAAATACCTTCTGAATGAGTTTGCTCAAAGAAGAGAGAAGGGAAAAATCTAGTAATTTAATCGCTGCTAAAAGAAAAAAGAATGATGTTAGTAAGAACACAGAAGATGCTGATGAAACTCAAAATTTAATTCCAAATTCCAATTCCTGAAATCTTGAAAGCATGAGGTCTTTGATATAGGTAATAAATCTTATGCTTGTCTGAGTATAATTCAATAGCATTAAAAATGTAAACAAGTAATGGAGCGAATGGGAAAGCAGCTGCAAACAAAGTGATATATCCAAAATTAATTACAATCTCTAAATAATCATCAAAGGGCTCGTACTTTGGAAGTTATAACTCAAGCATTACATCTTTAAAGTACTGTAACTGCATTTCTTGCTCATCTGTTTTTTTGGCTAATCTCTATTATTATGCTTCTTGCTACTTACGGTATTTTAGTTTTGTAAAGTATGGAATAACTGACTCTGTAACAACTCTTCTTATTTCATCAGCTGAATAAATTGCAATTAATTCTCTTTTTAAAGCTTCAATATCAAAACGAACAAAGGCAATATAAGACAAATCAGTGAAAGTGTATAACATTTCAAATAAGAAACGTTTCAAAACTAAAGAGTTATTTTTCTTAACATGAGTAGAATGAAGCTCTTTTTTGCAAGTCTCTTCAGCTACAGCTCTGTAGAATCCATTTAACTTTTAGAAAATATTCACGTGTAGAATAGTTGCTAGAAGTTTTCTCCAGCCTACACTTTTATCGAAAAATCCACCTGCTTAACTTTAATCATATAAAACTCTATATTTATAATAAAATTATATCAAATTCAATTCAACTTTTTTATATTTATTATTAATTGTATTTCATATTTCTTATCTCTATTCGTTATTAATTTTATTAAAAACTTAAAATAAAAAAAATTTTAGCCTATTCAAGTCATTCTGAGTCTAATGCTAAAAATTGAAAATAACTAAATAAAAATTTTGCTAAAATACGTTTTGGTATTTTTGTATTTTAAAACGAGTAAGTAAGTAAATAAATAAATAGATAAATAATTACTTAATAAACAAGAACTCATGATCAGGATCTACATATCCTCTGATGTTAAGAGAAACAATCAAAAAGAGAATGGCAGCAGTAATAAAAGGGAGTAATTTAATTCCACCAACTATATATCTCACTAATCTTCTTTTAAAAGGGAAGTGTAAATCTTTTTAGCCTGTAACGTAATCGATTTTAGGGATAAACAAAGAAGCTTCTTCTTGTGAAACTAGCATTTTTTGAGTCTTTTTAAGTTGTTTTTGGCTTTAAGAGCAACTCTGAACTTTAATTTACCTCTCATGTTTTTTCCAAGTAGCAAAAAAGAAAGATCCCCATAGAATGACTATGGCAGAGTAAATTGAATCAAAAGGAGAAGTTTTCGAGTCATAGTCAAAGAAGTTATTTAGAATACCTATTAATATACCTATACCAACTAATGGAAGTAGTTACTTTTAGAAGAACTCAACAAATGCGAAATAAATTGAAATATTATCTCCAAAGTAGCTTCTAATGTCACTCACAGTCATTTTTTCAGGCTTTTAGCTTTTTTGATGAAGTGGAATAGGATTGTGAATCAGTCCTTTCTCTCTGTAGCTTTCTATTAAATTCTCTTGGTTGTAAACAATATTCATTATAATAGACTGCTTTATCATAAGCTACTCACTGGGAGTAAATATGTTAAATATTTCACTATCTGTTTCCTGTTTACAGAATTTATGCTTGATGTTATACCTGAATCTCCTATATTTTTCCATTCTCTTAACTAAATCTGGCAATTCAACTCTAATGTCAATGAATTTTTAAATTTTTTTATTACGAAATTCTTCTTCTTAAACGAGTTTAGCATATTACTCTTTAGAGCTTGTAGCTTTTTTTTTCTCAACGGAAGAATCTTTGTTAGAATATTCCTCCTCCAAATATTGGTCTAGCATGCGTTTTTATAGCTTAAGTTCATCTGCTTTCTTCAAAAGATATGTATAATCTCTGTACTTAACAAAAAGCATTTTTTCATCCTTACAGAAGTCCTATTCAGTCTGATTTTCAGGGAAAACCTTTACTTCAAATCCGCTAAACTCTAAAGATTTGCATAAAGCGCTTTGGCTGTCTTTGTCCATAGACTTCTTGAACTTAATTACAAAGTCATAGTCGCTCATTTTTTTAAGTTATTTTAATATTTAATTATCTTTTTTAACTTTTTTATTTGTAAAAACAGCCTTTAATTAATTAAATCTTTAACACAAAAACAAATTAAGATTTTATTGTCACCAAAATCTTATCAAAAAAGTTTAAAAAGATCTTTTTTAAAAATATTGTCACAGAACGTGTAAATAAATAATTTTTTAATTTCTATATCAAAATTTTACCATAATTCTAATTAATTAGAATGTTGAAGTAAATATGGTTAAAATGAACTAATTAATTCACTGTATTATCTTAAATGAATACACTCAACAATATTAAATATAAAATTAATTTTGCTGAGCTAATAAATAGTTTAAAATAAATACCGTTTAAAAAATACAATAAAAGTAAGTTATTTTAAATAAGCAAATTAATGCAAATTGCCATTTTATTTATGTTTTATAATATAAAAATTCAATTAAAGTCAGGTTTGCTATTTCTTATTTAATTTAAAAGTTTATTTTTTCTATTTAAGCTATGCTTGCTAGCTTTAATTAAAATTTTGAGAATAAATTTGATTTTTTTTTTTTTTTATACATCTTTTATAGTGGTTTAATAAGGGGAAAATAATAGGTTATTGCAATTTCAATAAATTAGTAGATATCTAGTAGTAATTATGATTTTTACTTCTTTTGGAGTCAGTAAAGTAAAGTATAGTATTTTATGAGCTACTTGATATTCATTCATTGATCTATTTTATTCAGCATAACTTTTATTTTTTTTATTGTAAATAATTGAGATTCTTTATTTAAAAACCAATAGTTTGTCTATATATATTTATTATTTTTGAATAGTCCAACGAATTAAATTCATAATAGTTAATTATTGATTGATTTATTCATTCATTTATTTATTTATCAATTAAAATGCACATTTCATTATTTTTTTCTTATCTACATCCTTCAATTAAATCAGAAAATTGAACATGAGCATCCAAGTTTTTTATTATCTCTTGAATTTTCTCTATTATAATCTTTCCAGCATTCAACTTCATATACACATTCTAAATCAGTTTTAAACTTAAATATTTTTGGTCTCTCGACACTTTTTTTTTTCTATTTCTAAGTGTCAGGAGGTAGGTTTTCCTAGTTATTTTTCTCACTAGGAGATCTGTAGTTTTCAAAATCATTTTTTATATCAACTGGAGATTATTAGGAGTCAGGAGATTTAGCAATGCGACTAGTTTAGCTACATGCAGGAGAATAATCTCCCTTTAAATCTATTTACTAGTTTGCGATATGCTTACTATTTACATTTTATTCTAAATCTTAATGAATTATTAAATTAATTTAGTTGTTTTGAATAGCTTGATTTTGGTAAGCAATGAATTCTTCTCTAATTTCTTGGGGATTATCAATCTCATTGTGGTTGGTTGCTTAGTTTGTAGAACCGTCACATTATTAGCTTTTGTCTGCAAAAGGAGACTACTGAAATTTATTATCCTACGCTTTTTCATCGTGATTTGATTTCTTTTAGTCTTCTTGGCTATTATTATCATTCTAAATTTAATTATCTGTAGAAGATTTAACTTTTCTTAACTAATTGCTCTAACTTTAATTATTTTCTTTCATTATTTAAGTTTTATAAACTGCTTCATCATCTTTTACTGTAGTCTGTTTGAATGTTGACATTTTTGAGTGTAAAGAGTTTTGCATATGTATTGCAGAATTGCCTCTAAACTCACTTTCTCCTTCCCAATTAACTTCAGAGTTAGAATCAGTTTTTTTTAAGTAATCTAAATTATTTTATAATGGCCGGTTATTGAAAAAAAAGTCTCTAGCATTCCCACTCATAGCACACTCAATGTAGCTTTATTAGTTTATATTACAACTAAGCTAATCTCTATGATTTTACTATATTAATAATATAAAGACTCTATAATTGATTAATTAATTTATTATATTGTTTATAGTAAAAATATTTGCAAAAAATAATGCCTATTAAAAATTTTGCATTAAATAAATAAACCAATAATATTCAAATAAGAAGGCAATTCATAAAAATTTAATGAATTTTTTAAGTTTATAAAAAAGTACTAAAATTGATTTTTTCTTAAACTAGAACTATCCATATTGATTCTAATTTATATTAAAATATGAAGTAGATCTTCTTTTTATAATTTATAAATATGTTAACTTGTTTTTTTACTATATAAAACCATAGAAAACTAAGTCTACTAAACTAGTTAATTTATTTAACATTTTGTATATTTTTTTAATATTTAATTATTATCAAGCAAACAATTTGAATTATTAACTGATTTGAAGATCTCATAAATTATATGCTTCAATATATTATTTTATTTTTTATAATATTAATTCCAGATAAATAAAAATAATTTATTTAAAATTAATTTTAAAATTGTTTATACCTTCTTTAAAAATTTCAGATAGTTCGATGAAGAAAACTAAATTTACAAAAAAAATAGAAAAGGGTGGCATAGTATTTTAAAATATATGATTTAATAAAAAATTAAATAATCTTTTGAGAGTCAGTAAATAAGAAAAAAATAATATTTTTAAATAAATTTCAAAGTAAAATATTATTTTTACTTAGTATTATCATATTTAATTGATTAATAGTAAATATTTTAAGTTTTAGAATAATACCAAAAACATTTAATTAATTATCTATTATCATTTTAGTAAAATTTAAGTGTGAACTAATAAATTATGTCAAAATTTCGCGCAATTAAATGAAGTATTAAAAGATTTTCATAATTTTAAATTCTTAATTATTTTTATAATATTTAATATCTTAAAAATCCTACATTCTTCAAATCATACTATTTCTTCTAATTAAAATAGCTTAATATTTCTCTGGTTATAAACAAAAATATAAAAAACAAATACACTAGCTACTTAACTATCAGTCATATTTTAACTTAGAAATTATTTTTACAACTCTTTAAAATGAATTAGAGATTGAAATTGCTGGCCTAAAAAAAGGAAACTAATATTTGTAAATATTTTTTCATTTTTTTTTTCATTATAATTATTTTTTAATCAAAAAAGCAAGCGCTGCAAACTTATCAACTTCGAATGTTCAAAATAGTAGAAATGCAAATATTGACTCATCTATTATGTCTGATGAGGACGACAATCATAATGATATATTGTCATTTTTATAAAATGATAAACCCATTTAGGCTAAATCAGAAAATATTTAACAATTGAACAACTAATCAAAAGTAAAGTAATCCAATTTAAATCAAAATTAACGATTAGCTTAGCAAGTATAAACTAATCAAGTTCCTTTTGATGACAATTCTAGGTTTGCTAAAATGTCAAAATAAGAGGAAATTTCTTATGCAGAATAAGAAAATTACAATAAGAAGAAATTAAAGAAGCCTTTTTCAAATGTTAATCCAGTTTTAATGAAGTTCTAAAATAAACAAAATAACTAAAAAATGTAAATAAATTAATAAAATAGCGAAATTATTGAGCCAAAAATAGAAGAAGAAGCTACAAACTTAGAAAATGAAGATTTAAATTCTGACAATATAGATAAAATATTTTAGAGAGAGTAAAGCTTTGAAAATGAGAATAAAACTACTTAGCAAAAAGATTAAAATACGGTAAACAAAAGACAATTTAGTGTTTCTGTTAATAGTGTTGAAAATAAAGCAAATTAAAATGATTCTAATAATTCATTAGTAATGAGAATTTAAGGAAAAGTAAATGAGTAGAAGCCAATAATGCCTTCACCAAATAAACCAGAAAATTAAACTATATAAGATAAGGTTTCTTTAAATCAAAATGTTAGAGGCTTAAATCAAATTCTTAACACTAGTGAAGACGATGAAGATGAAGATGATGACATTGAACACTTAAAATAAATATCTAAATCAACTTAAAATACTCAAATGACTAAACCTCAGTAAATAAATTAAAATAAATCAAACCAGAATTCGAAGTTTTCAATACTTCCAATAATGAAAGATTCACTATCTGAATAAACATTTTAACAAAAGCAAGCAAACTCAAAAGAATAGTTAAATAAATTAAATTAATAAAATACTATGTCTTAAAATAGAAATGACCAAGATCTTTCTATGTTTGATGCTCTTTTTGAGGCTAATGAAGAGATATCTAGAATAGAAAATGAGTCTAATAAAATGGATGAAGATATGGACGATAAAAAATCAGTTGCTGACATGAGTATGTTTATATAAATCCAGTAAGAGTCTGAAGATGATGGAGATGAAATAGCTCTATCTAAAAAAGTAATTCCTTAAATGAATAACCAAAAACCTAATTAAATTCAGCAAGCATCAAGCAGTAAAATAAATAACAAGTTAAATGTAGGCTTGTAAAACACATTAAATAAATACAAAGATTAATAAAATATATAAATGTAAAATTAACCTGAAAAAGAGCCAACAAATACAGAAAATAAATAAAATAATTTATTTTCTAAACAAAAATAAACATCATTAAATTATATTTAAAATAAATTATAATCTAATACAAACCAAAATTAATAATAATAGCTTTTATAAAAATTTAATGTAAACAATTAATAACAATCAGGATAAGTTAAACCATAGATTAACATAAATAGGACTACCAATATAGTTGAAAATTAAAAATTTAATAGTAATAATAACGAAGAAGCTGGTTTCATGCAACAAAAAGCTATGAAACAACCCTCATTAGTTGAATAAATACCTAAAACAAGTAGTTCTTTCTTATAAATACAAAATAAGCTTCAAAATAATAAATTTGCTGAAGATTAATCACTCTCAAACTCTGTTTTAAACATGAGTTATGTCGATGAAAATAAAAAAATTAATAATATTTATAAAACTCCTGTGCAAAATTCTAAAACAAATAATTATTAATAAAAAATTACATAATACTCAATGAATAGTCAAAAAGAAGATGAGGATGATTTCTATAAAAATTTTGAAAGCAGCTATCAGAATATTATGTTCGCAGCTAAACCTAATGACAATAATAGATTCAATAACAATACTAGAAATATGAACAACTTTGAAGAAAGTATGGATCTGACTAAAGGAAATATTTCTAGAAATCAAATGAATAATACCAGTTACCTGAATACAACAAATAAAAAGTAAAATAAGAAGAATATTCCTTAAGTTACTCCATATAAAATTAATTTGAGGCTATACCAAAAGAAAAAGAAAATAAAACAAAGTGTAGAGGAATGCAAAGTCTGGCATTACTATTTGGATAAAATGTATAACCTTACAAGCTAGCAATTTGAACTCAAACTTGCTAATTCAACAATACCTAAAGAATTAAAAGAATACAATATAAAATAAATATTCAGAGGGGTTTTCAACAATAAAAAAATACCTTTTCTAGCTGTTATTATGATTGAATATGAAATATTGCACTAAATTGTCAAAGCTACTCTTTTAGTAATTTTATAAACTTTTCAAATTTTATTAATTTATGAATTATTTATTTTAATTCTTAATTAAAAGGACTTCTCATGCAGTATAATTGGTTCTTTTTCAAAGAATTTGTTTATGGATGATATAGGAGAAAACAATCAAAGTCTAATTATTAAAAAAGAAGAACCTGAAGATGAAGAAGAAGGAGATTAAGAAGACGAAAGTGATGATGATTTTATTAACAGAAACAACAAAATGAGTATTGAAGGAGATTAAATACCTTCATAAAAGTAAGATAAAAAGAAAAAAGAAAAAAAGATGGATTTTTCTACTGTGTATACTCTAAATCATGAGAGAGGAACTTAAATTTCCCTGAAACTCAATACACTACTTGTGTTGAAAGATGTAATAATTTATTAAATAAATAAAATTATTTTAAATTTTTAAAATATTAAAAAAAGGTAACTGTAATCTAGCAAAATGAAGAGCCTCCTTTTTTAAATATAAGTGAAAAGAATGTAGTGCAAGTTGTTTATCCATTTTGATAAAATATATATGCATAGTGTACTTAATCATATGCTAATTGTGTTTATAAAGATTCTTATTATAAATAATTTTTATGATTGATTATTTAAAATCATCTCAAAATAATATTTTTAATTTTACCAAACAAACAATAAAAATACAATATTTTATTTATTTTTGGAATTAATTTTAATAATACTTCAATTAATACTAACATTTTAAGGAAAGCATAAATAAAAAAATTTAAACAGTAAGATAGCATTAAATCTGAGGTGATTTACATTCGTTTTATCACATATATCATAAATATAATATTTGGTTAGTAGAAACCAAAATAAAATATACTAATATTAAACTATAAAAAGCTTACTAATGAAAATAAATATTTTCACCAATTTTTTATTGATAATTTTTAAAAGAAAAAAAACTTAAATATATGTGGAGATATTGAAAATCAATCAGTAATAAAAAAATTAGTTTTATTTAATTTCTTGGCTTGAATTGTATGTAATAGTTGTTTCTTATGTATAATTCGATAATTCAAAAATTAACTTAAGATTTAAATAAACATACTGATAAAAAATATTAAAAAAGCTTAACAAATTCATAATAAAATTTCATTTAAATTTGCTTTGTATTTTATAGATAATCTTTTGAAGCATCTCTCTTACTCACTCATTTTGAGCTTTAATTAAGATATTCTAAGTTTTATAAAATTTTTAATAGGTAAATTCATAACTTATGAATCAATATTTGCTTATTTATATGCTTTTCTGCTTGTTTGCATGCTAACTTTTTTCTTTGTTTATTTAACTTTTTAAACGCAACTGAGCGCTATTTTTGAAGAAGATGTATATTTTAAATTACTTATCACTCACTCATTTAATTAATTAGATTATTTAATAGATAGGGATTTTACTCTTCAAATAAATCGCAAGTTAAAATATTATTAGGATATTATTCTCGTGATATTTTTTAATTGGAACTTAAGAAAATTAGGAATGAATAAGACCAATATCAAAAAAATTAAAAATTAAAAAGAAAAGAATTTTAGATTTAATTTAATAATAAAACAAAAATTAAAAAAAAACATCAGAAGAGATTAGATAAGTAATTTATAAATAAAGCAATACATCAATATTTAGTGAAATAATATCTCCGCATACTCATCAATCAAGAAATATCATTTCCAAAACTGAATTCTAAAAGATTTTTTGAAAATGTATTTCATTTTATCTTCAAGCCAAAATCATGCTACAACAACCAACCATTTTTTCTATAACTATTTAAAGGTACGGATACAATTAACCTCAAATGTAAGATTTTGATCATTAGGGTTCATCTTAATTGCAGATGCCCCAAGCTAATAAGGTAATAAAATTTCTTGCAAATGCGAGATATTCATTTGTTTCACCTTACTTAATTCAATTCATAATATAAAAACAGCCTTAGTAAGCCAACATTTTAATCTCTCCTCCTCCTGCACAAAGTAAATATTTACAGAATTTGTTTTTTACATTTTTATAGCCAGTCACAAAATGTCTATAAAATAAAACAAAAAGGCTCTTATGAGGATTAAGTTAACTACTACTAATAAGAAGCATGCAGACTTTACATAGCAAATGTAGTATTGACAAACTAGGTAACAAAGATTAGATTTATTTAAATTAAAAACTCTCTAAATATGAATGAATTTAATAAGACAGACCGACCTGATATTTAAACATATGAATTTATTTAATATCTGCACATATATTTATTTATAGATTATGAATGAATGAATGTGTTTAAACTTATTTACCAATTTTAAAGAGGAATTTATATTTTTTTCTATTGACTGGAGGTTGGTTAAAATCAATTAATTTCTTTCTTTTTATGAAAATTAGGTGAAGGAACTCCTTTAAGAAAAGAATGATCTACTATAAAAATATTAAAAATTAGAAGTAAGGAAATTAATTTTTAAAAATCAACTAATTTTTGATTTCTTCCCAGCCCATTATTTTAAATTAATAATTTTTTTGCTACTCTTCTCTATAACCGCACTTGACTCCCAAATATAAGATATACATATAACTCTGAAATTCTAGATTTAGCCATTGATTTATTTATTAAGTGCTTAGTTGTTTGGCAGCCTATCTATATATTTTTTGAATTTAACTCAAAGATATAAATCATCCTAATCAAATCAAAATAGCTCAAATAATTAGCAAAAATAATAAAAGGCATTCAAATAGCTTAATTAATCATGTTTTTTAAACGCTAGAGGAGGAAGAAGTGTTATTCAAATAGCAAATACTAACTAAGGGCTTGATAAATAGTTGCTGATTAAATTAAATATTTCACTATTTTTTAATAGTAGGAAGGGAGGTTATTCTTAACTTAGAATAAATTAGGAAATTTTTATTTCTAAATTTAATTCAATTAGCAAATATTTATTTGTGTGAAAAAATCGAAATATGAAGTTTTATTTTTAGAATATTTATTAATTTTTTGTTCTGTAAATGAAATTAGAAAAGATAACTTGATACTTAACAAAGCTTGGCTGAAGAAAAGAAAAAAAGACATAGAAGAGCAGCCCATGAAATAGAAAGACACTACAAATGTCCTTAAGAAACATGCTAGAAATCATATGGCTCAGAAGGTTCATTAGCTTAACATATAAAGCTCAAACATCCAGATTTCTTCTAGATCATTTCTGCAAATATTTCTCAGACTCTACAAGCTATGCGTGTAGATCAACCTTTAGATTCTAAAGCAGAATACACTGATTATGATGAAGAAGATGAGTCCGATACTTCTTCAAAAGGAAAATGTAATTTAAATAGCTATCAAATTGAAAACTTTTTAGGAAAAGCTAGCAAGCAAGCAAGCAATCAATCAATTTTACTGATTTCCCCTATAAAAAAAATATAAATTTTTAAGATATGAAAAAGTTTTAATTAAAGAAAATATAGCAATAAAAGCTTCTTTGATCAGATTATTTTTTATTAAGTGATTATTATTTACAGTTGGAATAATACTTCAATTTTTAAAAAATTAGAAAAATAGAAGGATAGCAAAGAAAAGTGAAGTTAAGTGAATGTAAAACTTTCCTCACTCTTCTCTTTTTCAAAGTAATTAAAGTATAAACAAGGATGAAAGAAATGATATCTGATTATATATATCCAACAATCTATTCTATCACTCATAAATCAATCTTATTATTTATCTCAATATATGTATTTCCTATTCAAAATATTGTCCTCTTATAAAACTTACAAATACCTTGACCTTTTTTTTTCTTCTTAATCGTCTTCCAGCTATTTATTATCAATCTTCACTTCGATAATAATATCTCCCAATTCGTTAATTTAAGCTATCTTTTTCCGATTAACACTCTTTTCTGTGCAGTGTGCAGGCAAATAACCAAGATTATATTAAATCAGAGCAAGGATAGTATTATAAATAAACAAACAAACAAATCTTAGTTAAATTTAAAAAATATAAATGAGATGCTAAAATAAGCTGCTGCCTGGATTAAGATTGAATTAGATATATTTAGGTCAATAAATACCATGTGATAAGTATAAAACGACAAAATAAGGAAAATATAAAAAAGCATATAATTAGAATAAATTAATTTCTTTAATTTAATGTTAGCTCAAAGATCAGATATATTTATATATAAACGCTCTAAAGTCTTTTATCCAAACTCCTCTTATTCTGTGATTACATATATACCTAATTACCCATAATTCATGCATTTATCTCGTTTGCTTAACTTATATTATATATTTATATTTCTGTGTAGATGAAGATTAATTTGTTTTCGTGCTTCCTCAAATTGATTTTTCTCTCCTTTAAGAATTTACATAAAATATATTTACAAAAATTATAAACTTTAAAAATATCAAATTTACAAGCTTTACAAGTATTATCTAAGTATAAAATTTATATTAGATTACATTTACCTAACATATGAATTAGTATATCTTTACTATTTAAGGATATTTATATTTGTATACAAGTTATTTAAAGAATAATGTTATTATTGTTAAGTAAATTTTATAGGAAGCTGATTCTTTTTTTATTGGTTTAAAAGAATTTATGTTTTTTATATTCAATTTGATATTCTTTTACATGAATTGTTTAGTAATTAAATTATTGATTAATTATTTAGAAACTTAATTAATATCAAAAACTGAGAAAATTTTTAAAGTAAGATATTTTATCAATTATTTTTTCTTTGATTTTTATGTAAGCATTAAATTTTAATTTCTCATAATTCCTATATGATCTCATAAACATAAATTAAATTCAGCATATTATTACTTTGAATATTCAATATATTTCATTATATTGCATCTTACCAAAAAAGACCTATTAATACTCTCAGTTATTGAAAAGCTCATTTAACTTAAAAAAGAATTCGAATTATTAATTTATAAATTTTATGAATGTTTATCTATCTCGCTTAAATAATAAGATCATCATTTAATTTATTAAAACTTTAATTTTTTGTATTGCTTGTTGATGAATATATTTATTTACCTTTCGTTATTTGGAGACAAAGACTCCCATTTACTCTGATAATTTACAAATCTAAAGCTAAATTAATAATATATAAAATATTCTAAATAATAATTTTGATTATTCTCTTTTATAAAATTGTTTGATTTAGAGAATAAGCTAAATATGAAGTAAATACCTTTAAAATAAATCATGCATTTTTAATCAATTTTAGGGAATATATAATAAGTTCAAAAAGGAATTTAATAAATACATCAGTTGCATTTTGATAAATTTATATAAGATAAATACTTTTATTAGAGATTTTATAATATAATTGTTATTAAATATTTAATTCAACTGTCTAATTATTTATTTATTTATTCATTCAAAATTTTACAATATTTTAATTATTTTATATTAAAATAATTGCTTTTTAGTAATTTAATAGTTGGAAAAATATTTTAATCATTTTTTAACAGTTATTTCATTTATTCTAAAATTTAGTTTATAATAAGTCAAATCTTAGATTTCACTTATCTGTTGCAAATGGAGCAATACATTGTAGTTATATTATGGCGACATTTTGCTTAAAGATATTCTTTCCTAGTTATTTTCTTACTTTAATTTATTTTTTATGTTGAATTAAAATTACTATCTTACAATGGTTGTTATTGTTATTATTATTGTTTTTATTGCTAAATATCGGGACTAAACTAAGCTAATTATTAGATTTCTCTATATTTTTAAAGATCTTTTTCTAATTACACCAAACTACTACATTAATTCATATACTTCTTAGCAGAATATACCAAAGGTTAGCAACCTTATTAGCCTTAAGAAGGCTTTTAACTTTTAACTGAATAATTATTAAGAATATCGAAATTATCAGAGTTTATTAATCCAGGGGAATTTAAATTTAAATTCAAAGAATTCTAAAGCTTCGCAGATGAAATCAATTTATTGTGGCCATTTGAGTCTAAGCTTTTTTCGACTTGGTTAGAATTTTAACCTTAGAATTAGCTTACATTTACATTTTGATTAAGTTACTAAGATAAAATTAAATTTTCTTATTTATTGTTACTTTCTAACAGATTTTTTGAATTTAGACTATTAATTAAAGGAGTAAATTCAATTTTTTCTGTATTACTAAATCTCATGCTTTCTTCTAGCTCATAGAATTTTTGATTAATACCAATTCTCTGAAGAGATTACTATTTACACATAAAATTAGGATTAAAATTAGGTTTTTGAGAATAAACATTTTATTAATTAAAAATGTTATAAAAAATTGAGTATATTCAGCAATTGTTTTTTACGTTTTAGTGGATTTGATTCATGATTGTGCAGCAATTATTTTTAAATTCTTTATTTATCTTTTAATAAAAATAAATTTATTGATAAATTTTAATTGAAAACAGATACATATTTTTGTAAGTTAAAAATTAAAATTTCTATAATTTTAGAAAAAGATATTTTTATAAAAAACTAAAATAATCCTTATTCGTTTTGAATTTTGAAATGAAATAATTAAGATTTATTACTCTTTTTAGCTAGACATCTGTTTATTTAACATGAGGAGGGAAAGTAGGGTGATTGATTGAAGGCTACTAAAGAGATACTCTTGATAGTGAGTTAGAAGATTTTATAAGAGAATCAAATTCTTTACAGCTCTTTTTACAATCATCATAAACTTTGAAGAATACATCTTTAGAGTACTATTCTTTGTCACTTTAAAATCTAAGTCTAGATTGCTGATAAATTTTAAGATTAAATAATTAAAAATTAATTTATGATTAAAAAAAGAAATAAAATTTTGCTAATAAAAATCGAAATAAATCCAATTATTTTATTTTTAATTAATTAAATAATGAATTAATTAATTATCATAGTGCATCAAAATTATTGCAAATTTGGAGTTTATTCTTTTCTCAATTATCCTTGAACAACTTTTCATGTATTTGTTTGTTTACTAACCAAATTTCAAATATAAATCCATTTTAACAATTAAATTTTTACAAAGCTATCTTTCTATCAATATGAATAAATATTTTCGATACAGTTCCAGTAAAAAATAATGCAATTATTGTTTGTTATTAATCTAAAAACTGTAAACAACAGTAGTAGTTAGTTGGTTTTATGAAATAGAAGAAACTTTTATTAAAAGAATTCTGAAAATCAGATAATTTTTTTTGACAAAAACTAAATTTACAGATGAACTATAAACCCTTTTGACTTTCTTGTATTAAGTTTTTCCGTTTTCAATTATTGAGTTGATAAATTTCTATTGGTTTGCAGAAAGAGATCTGTTACGTCTTAATTCGTTTCTTTCTTAAAGCGTTTATGAGTATTCTCTACTTCTACGTCTTGATTCTATTTCTTCTTTGTCATATAAGGTAGGGAAATTATAAAAGCTTTCCAAATGAACGATTCGATTAACTATTTATTCATTTTTGTTTAAATATTTGGATTCTTGTTCAACATCAGGTTAATTTCGGATTAGTCTATTTCTAAGTTGAAAAATGCTATCTGCTAATTTGTTTTCATCTTTAAAATTGCTCTTTTTGATACTGGAAAAATCAGTAGAAAGAGACCTCATGTTTGTAGAATCGTTTTCTACTTTTAAAACATTAACTCTACTTGGAGTTATAAGCTAGTTGATAGCTTATGGATCTAATTCTACTGTTCTTCTCTTTTTAATAGCAGAGCTCTCTCTTGACATTTCTGGTATGTAATCTACTTCATGAATACCTAAACCTTTAGTTTCGTAATGAGTACTTGATTCTATTTAAGTAAATGGATTGGTGCTGGTAGAATTGTATGAAGTTTAGGTGCTTGATCTTTTCCTCTCTTATGAATTGGAGTAATTTGTATCATATAAACTGTTAGGTTGCTACTTCTTGCCACTGCGCAAGTGCTTCATCATTTAGATTTAAAACTAATTCATTTAGCTAAGTCTTGTCCTATGTATTTACTTTTATTTAAATATAAGCTTGCACTTAATTTCTATCTTCTTTTTTCTATGTGTGAATGTATATATTCGTATTAAAATTCTTTATTTAATTAAATTATGTTTTAAATATTCAGCTTACTTTATTTGACTAAAGGTTTTTTAATACAATTTTTGTTTATTTGGCTGATTGATTATTGATTCTCTTGGAGAATTGAATTTTTAATTATTATTTATTTTTGTTTGATGAAATAAATAAATAAATAAACAAAGGTTATACATACAATAAATTTTAAAGATTATTTATCAGCACTAAATTAAATTTGTTCATTTCAATTTTTATAATCATAACCGTATATATTTTTATAGCATTTAATTTATAAATCCTTTCATATATGATTGGTTAATTATTTAGTTAATTAAATATTCCTTTAGTAAATTTGATCTTATTTATTATTAAATTCATTTTTATGTTAATAAATCTTTATATTTATTAAGGGAAATTTAAATAAATATTAAAAATAAATACTAGATTTTAGTTTGATTAACTCTCATAATTAGTCCATCAAAAAAATTTTATCATTAACTTGTAAACTAAATTTACATACGAGCAATATAGCTAGCTTGCTTCTCCTATTTTTTAGATGGTCTTTTTTTTGCTATTAATTTTTGATTTTAATTTTCCTTTGTATTTTCTTAATAGATTTGATATTACAAATCATTTTGATATATTAAATATAGATAGATTATGTATTTAATTTCATTTATTTGTTAAAAAAACAAAACTTACTTCAAAACCTTAATTAATTAATTAAGCTTTTATTAGCAAAATAATAAAAAAAATAGTATTTTTTATATCTATCTTTCAAAGTAGCAACTAAGTAAATAAATAATTGTTGAACTCAAGCTTCAATACAATTTTTTGCAGATTATTAGTTCATAAACAGTTGTTTAGATTCAAGTAGAGTAGTTTCTAAAATTTTATCTAAAGGTTTTTAAGCGATGGGAGATTAAGGAGAGTATAGTTAAAATGACCAAGTAATATTTATCATTATTAAAAGATATAGACTTTAAATTAAAAATGATCAATTTTTCTGTTTTAAGAAAATATTTATTTTCATTTGCAGTTAAAATATTTTTTAAAATGATAGGATTTATATTATTAAAAATTTAATTCAACACCTTTTACATTTTTTTTTTACAGTAAAATTATGAAGAGAGCTACGAGAGCGATATTTAAAAAAAATTTGAAAGAGAATTATAAAATATGGAAAGGTCCAGATAAAAGGAGACTTATAATGGCTAAGAAGATTATAATGACGGTTATCAAAATGAATAAAATTAGGACGATGATCAATAAAATTATAACAACGAAGATTAAGGTGAAGAATATAATCAATAGCAAGAAGAATATAATTAAGAAGGTGGAAATGATGGAGAATTTCAAGATTAAGATCCAAATGTAGAAAATAACCAGTAAGATTAAAGCTATGAATAATAGCATCAATAAGATTATGATTAATAGAATCAAAGTTAAATGCATGAAAACTCTTAAAATTTACCAGAGGAGAATCACGACAATTTCGACAACGAAGAAGTTTCTAAAAAAGTAAAATATTCTATTTGATGACATTTAGATTAGATTATTAAAACTAATTATAATATTTATAAAATGATCAAGAAAATATTTTTAATAGATAATAATAATAATTTAAATTAAGGCATTATTTATTTGAAATATTTTTATAATATTGATAAAAGGTTGAAACTCACTAAAATGATGATGGCAGTATTACCACTGTCACATATACAACAGTAACTAAAACTAAGAAAATTGATTTATAAGATTACTCTATGCCAACTATAGAAGTATAATATACACATTTAAGAAATCCTTATTTATGGAATTTATTAAATTTTAGGAATAAGACACTGATAAGATCACAAAACATACGAGGCATGGTTTGAGTAAAGAGAAAAGTTAAAGCCCTAATTAAAATAAAAATATTTTTAACTCACTAGATGAAGTCTCTTAGCAAAAACTTATAATAAAGTAATTTGCATTATTTTTGAGCGATTCTTAAGAAAGCATTGAATATAATTAGGTCTTTAAAAGAGGAGTTAAAAGATGAAAGAGAGATAAATACTATATAAGCTTTAGAAATTGAAAGTCTCAAACAGTTAGTGAGAAAGCTTCAAGGAAATATAGAAACTTTGTAACTTTAAATAAAAGGAGAGCAAAATACATAATAAATGTCTTCTCCATAAAAGAGTGAAAATAGTAAAAGAAATGAACGAATTTTTAATCAAGTTAAAATGTAATTATTTAAATAATGTAAATAAATTTTTATGAAATTCATTTTTTTAGATATTAGTCTATGGAAGTTAAGAATACTAAACAAGATACATCTATCACCAATAAAACTTAGAACTTAAAAAATAATGAACAGGAAGAAATGGGTGCAAGCGAAAATGGATAACAAAATCAAGAAAAAATATACTTAACTACATTTTAGAAAAGCTTATGGATACCTTAGAAAGAGAAAATGGCTGAAAAATAGTTGTATGAAACTCCTGTATAAGAATAGGAACAGAAATTAAAGACATTGAGACCCTTAAAGAAAATAACTCCTAAGGATAAATAATAATTGTAGCAAAGTAAAATCAATAAAGATTAGAATAGCTAATCTGATATAGAAAGCAAAAGTAAAAAGAAAACAGATGCAAGTGTTTTTGATGAAGAACTTTCTAAAATTGCTAAGTAAAATAAAGAATAATTCGCTGCAGTGTATAAATAGAATAAATTAAAGCTAAGATAAGAAATGTTTGAGGATTATTAGAAAAGAAAATAGGAGCTCTTAGAAAAGAGAGAAAACAGAAATAGATTAGATGCTAATTGGCAAGAATCTCTTCATCCAGTGTCAAGAGCTAAGAGTGTAAAAAACATCAGTGTCAACGTTTTCAATATGAGTGATAAGCAACATCGACACGATCTAAGAACACCTAGCTACATGGAGAGATAGATGTAAACAATTTAAAAGGAAATGGATAAAATAAATTCTAAATCTATATCTAATTTACCCACTTTAGAAAATGGATACTCTCCTAATTCTATTAGTTCTATTGCAGCAGGTATTCAAAATTTAAGTGTTTATTTATTCTTCAATAATCATTTTTAATTTTTAAAAGGAAATAACTTAAAAAAGTAAATCGAAATAAAATCATCTATAAGCATTCCTAACATTTCTTAATCGCCCGATAATTAATTTTCTAAGTCATAAGTGAGTAAAAAGAAATTATTTTTATATTAAATAACTGATGCTGATAAAAATTATTTGTTGAAATCTCACCAATATAAACACTTGAAATTGAGCAAGGAAGAGCTTAAATAACAGTAAGAAAACATAGAAAATTTAAAAGAAAAACACAAAGAAGAAGAATTATAGAAGCTAGAAAGATACAACTAATTGAAAGTGTCTCCAGAATATTGTTTGATGAGGAAAAATTCAGAAGAAATAAGAAGATCTTAAGTTTAATCAGCTAAATCAAATCATAGAAAATCTTAAGAGTAGCACTCAAGTTCACAAATTAGAGTTTCTTATCCAGCTTTATCTGGATTACTTTCTTAAAACATAAATATGAATTAAAGTAATAATTTAGACAAGGATTAATTTTTATCCTCCTCTACTTCTTCCAAAGTAGTGGTGAAAGGTAATCCATACTCTTTGGAATCGAATCCTTAAAAAGAAGAACCTTATCCTCCTACTCCTAAGAAGAAAGTAAAATCTTAAATAATAACAACTTAGATAACTACAACAAATGCCACTTAGTCTGTGTAGCATCCAGGAATTAATAATCCATATGTTATCTCCAGCATCAAAAAAAGCAAAGATGGCAATAATCCCGAAAATAATATATGGGAAAATGATTAGGATTAGCAATAAAAGAAAAGTGCCTCTTAAGATAATGGAAAGGTATAGATTAATTAAATTACTTACACAACTACATCAACTACAAGAAATAATAATAAAAATGAAAAATAAGATCAACCGAAAAAAGAAAAATAATAGTAAAATAATTCAGATGATGGAAACAATATCTCTAATAAATAAAAAGGTATTGAAAAACCAGTATAAGATAGGAGAAATACAGATTAAAACAGTTAAAGTGATACTAATGAGAAGGCTAATTCTCTATCATAAGATGAAAAAAATAAAGTACCAATCGGAAATTATAAAATATAACAACATGAATATAATGAACTTTTCTAAAAAGGAAAGTTTAATAACGATCATAACAAAAAACAGATCAACTGGGATGACAAAATTATTAAAAATAAAAATGATCCAAAGAATAAGCTGAATGCTTAATTGAATGATAAAAATAATTAAAATACCAATTAATAATAATAATAATAGTAGAAATAGCCTTAAATCCAATAAAATTATTAAAATAGAGTGTAAAATACTTACTTTTAATAAAAATATTCAACTCAGTAACCATAAAATTAAATTTAATAAACTAAACAACCTCCATAGCAAGTTTAGCCTAACAATCAATAAATAAAAAAGTAGATGGAATAATAAAATAAAAATAATTCTAATTAATAACCATAAAATTAAAAACCAAATTAACAATAACCTAATTTAAATAACAGTATGAACAAATCTCAAGTTAGCAAGAATTCTTAACAAAACTAAGACAGTAATAGAGGTTCTGATAGTAACAAGTCAGCATCACCAAAATAAAATGTATAAAATAATTATTAGTATAATCAATATGCAGAAGATTAATCATAATAGCAATATGAATAAGATTATCAGGACTAAGATTATATCAAAAGACCATCATCAAATAACAAACAAGATAGTGATGATGAATCTGATAGAGAAAAATATAACAATTAGTACAATTCAGATTATAACAAAATGCAAGGAATGGGTAATCTACAGGGTGTTTAAGGAAAATTTACCTAGTTTAATGCTTAAGGTTAGCAAGTTGCTTAAAATTAAAAACCTTAGATTCAAAAAAGAGAACCTAAAGTAAGAGAATAGCCACCTCCCCCTAAAAAATCAGAATTTGTTGAAAAGTTAGAAAAAGAAGCTTAAAAAGACAGCAAGGTTGAAGTTAGAGATGAAAAAGTTTATCTTAAGCCAATTGAGAGTGATGATGAACCTATGTTTGGATATGACAGTAGTGGTCAAGAAGAGGAAGAAGAAGAAGAATAGCCAAAATAAAATACTTAAAAAAGATCGAGTATAAAGCAAACAAATTCCGTTTCTAATAATTAAAAGAAAAGAGTATCACTAAAAAGAGAAGAAGAAGATTACGAATATGAAGAAGAAGAGGAAGAAAATGAAGCAAAATATAGAAAAACTCCAAGAACACCTTTTAATCAAAATTAGTAGGACGAAGATGATCAATATAATTGATAAAGAAATGGAAAATAAATACTATAAATAAAAATCATAATATGAAGAGTTTTACAAATTATTTATTATATTTTAAGATTATTATTTAACTAACTTAATAAATGTTTCTTTTTATTCTATTAAAACATTATTCAACAAATATTTCTAGTTCTTAAGAGTAAAATTCAGAAACAAAATTAAATTGAATATTGATTGATTAGTTAATTAACTGATTAATTCTTAATAAACTAACTTTTATAATTTTTTTTCTTTCAATCATTGAAATACAATAAATAAAATAAATCATAAAATGAAGAGTTTTACAAATTATTTATTATATTTTAAGATTATTATTTAACTAACTTAATAAATGTTTCTTTTTATTCTATTAAAACATTATTCAACAAATATTTCTAGTTCTTAAGAGTAAAATTCAGAAACAAAATTAAATTGAATATTGATTGATTAGTTAATTAACTGATTAATTCTTAATAAACTAACTTTTATAATTTTTTTTCTTTCAATCATTGAAAATAAATAATTAATTTTACACTTTGAAATATTTACGTCAACAATTGTTGATTCTATTTTATTTCAGTGTTTTTAATAATTATTACTGATTATTTTTTAATTATGTTACTTTGAACACTCCACTATTCTATAAAGATTGGCAATCAATTTAAGTAGTACTTCTTGAGACTGTGTGAAACTTATTTTTTAGTGACAAATTTAATTCATACCTTTTTAACAAGCAGATAGTAGATGGATCTAATTTTAAAGAATTTTTAGAATTATTCCTAAACATTGCATGCGCTGTTGATTTTTTGCTTTGTATTGCTTTAGTATTTGGAGAGTAAGATTTATATACACTGCTTTGTATGCTTTCAGAGACCATATTTAATGGATACACCTGCTAGGTTATTTCTGCCTATTACTTTCTAGTAATTCTTGGACTTTATTACTTTTTGTGTTCTATGTGAATAGGACTAGCAATTTGATCTTAAAATTATTTATATTCAATATTCGTAACTCTTGGTGATTATATACTTTTAATGTCTATTTCTTCGTCATCATCTGGTAAATCTTTTTCCTCAATTTAGCATGTATGTTTGATTGTAGATTTATATTTCAAAGGAGTTAATGAAAAGGGAAACTTAAGCTATATTTTATTTGAATCAGATGAAAATTCTTCGTTTAAAATGAAATCTTAACTGTATTATTCATATCCTTGTTATAATATTTAAGAAGGTGATTTATATGTTATTATTCTAGGAGTGTTTGAAACTTAATCATCTTCTTTTTTCTTTTCAACATAATTTTTAACTCTTCCATAAATGACATTTGCTAATTAATCATTGTATTTCAATCTTTTTTACTTTAAGTAATCAACTTGGTTTTTATTTGTTTAGATTGATGAGTGCAATTTGATATATTTTTTAATTCCTTCATCAATAACTTATTTTTCTAAACCTTTTTAAGTTTCTTCTTGAGTAATGTTTTTCTTATTAAACACTCTGTAAAATACATTTTTTAGGTTAAGAGCAAAATTTTCAGTATGTTTATCAATAATTCCAACTTATTTTTATTTTTAATTTGTTTATTATTCTGTATCCTAGGCAATTTTTAATTTTTATATCATATTTGAAATAAATTTCCCATTTTCTTATTTTTAAAACATTTCCTCAGTAATGTTTTTTTGCTACTATTACCATCTCCCTGAAAGTTATTTCATTTTAAGCAAATCACTAACGCTATCAATTGCTTGATTATTGAAACCAAAAGTAGAGTGCTTGTTTTTATCAAAAATAAAATCTTGACTACTAATTCTTTCTTTCATAGCGCATGGCCTTTACTGTCTTTTTTGGGTATTTAATTTACTTCTAGCATCAGTTTAAATATTTAGAGTAGAGTCATTTATTTAAGGAGAGCTGATAGGAAATATATTATTTGTACTTGAATTTCTTTTTTTGGTAGTAGTATCAATTAAATCTTTAGATTCATTTAGTTAAATAGTATTTACAGTATTTTCTGAATTAAGGTTTAAAGCAGTCCATTATCTATTTAGAGATCTTACTATTTTATTTTAAGGTTTTTATATAGGCGATATTGAAGAAAGGTTATATTAATTTTTCTTTAGGTTTAAATCTATTTCCTTTAATGAAGAATTTTTTATAAACGCATCTTTCAATTCATTTTCATTAATAATGTTAAGGCTTTATAATGGTATCATACTTAAATTCTTTTTGCCTTTTCTTTAAAAGGGTGAAGCTTGTGATGATGAAAATGGTGATTACTAACTCTCAGTTAAACGAGATGTTAAACTTTATGCGTGAGTTGAGCATTGAGTATTAGATAGTCTTGTTTAGGAATCTAATCTTATTAAACTTTTTGGATTTTTAGGAGAGGATGTATTAAATTACATGTCTTAATTTGAAAGAGTATTAATTGATTCATCAGTTTAAGCTTATAATGTTTGGAGGGACTACTTGATTAAAAATTGAAAATTATTATTCCCCCCTTTAAAATTTGTATTTTTTAATGAATTGATTGGAAAATTCAAGTTGTTTCTGTTCATAATTAAGTCATTATTTTCATTTACTATCTTAAGAGAAGCTTAAAATTTCTGATTACGTTACTCTATTAATTTTTCTTTGACCTATGTTTGGTGCTATAAAATATTCCAACACTCTTAATCCTCTTTAATTAGTTTTTAAAACATGTAAGGAGTAAATCTGAGTATGATACAGTTTCCTTCACTCAAAATAGTAAATTATCTTTTTTTGTTTTAGATAATTTCTTACTCTCCAAAGAACTCTCCTTAATGATATTCTCTTATCTATTCATCATTTTTTAAAAAAAGTGTTATTTTTAATTTGTTTATATCAGAAAAAATTAATTTTGTATGCCTTAAATAATTCTTGAAAATTATTAACTTATTTATTAATTAAAAAAATGTTTGGTTGTGAATAAACACAAACATAAACAGCAGATTTAGGTATGAAAAATCCACAATATTTGATGTATATTTAGAAATAATTAAAAATCCACTTAGCGCTGATTAAAAATATTTGTATGGTTAATAATTTTCAAAAATATCTTGATTAAATAAATAAATATATTTAATGGAATAAATATTCATCTAATAAAAATTATAAAGCCAAAAATAAATATTTATTTATTTATTTATTATTTTAAATGGCCGACCAAAATTAAAACATATTTGTTAAGTTATTTTACCTTAACCATTCTCTCAGCTTATTTCAAAGATCTTGAAGTGTTATTTTCTAAAATATTTGTTGAATTAGATAATAATTTTTATTCATGGTCACCTAGGTTTTACAAAAATTGTGAAAATCCTGATGTTCTTAATTTAACCTTTTAGTAGGACTTTTATATAAATTTTTTGATAAGAATATTTATTGTTGATAAATAATAATATTTTACTGCTACAGAGCCTTCTAACAAAACGTAGAAATCTCTATGTGGTTCTTCTAGCTAATATATTACTTATCCTCTTTGAGCTTAATATATAGAAATATAATAGCAATTTTGTTATAGCTTATTATATGATATGCAATTGAACAAAGATATCTGTTTTAGGAAGAGGACAACATCTCTAATAAAATTTTCAAAAGGTTTTTTGAGATGCTAATTAAATGCATTCTTATTTATTACTGCTACCTAGCATGAGGATAAAGAGATATAAGTATACTCTTCAAAAGAACTCATTGCTTATGTAAGATTCTTTAATCCAAGAACTCCTCCCTTTTGAAATTCTTATATTAAAACATCTTCTTTTATGTTGAGGTCTTTATTATAAATAGATTTGAACATTCCAACTTTTCCATACATGAGAATAGATAACTCTTCTATCTATTAGCCTAGTTAAATAATTTTTAGATATTTTAAATGACTCAGATTATAATAGAAATACCTTTTTAGTATATAGCATCATCCTTTTAGTAATATTTAAATTAGATTTCTTCAAAGACTAGATCAATAACATTTGATGTGATATGCTTATTATATGATAAAAGTTTAATCAAACTTTCTTTCATTTCGCTTGGATTAAAACTTGTTTGGCTCTGTTTTTCTTTGTCTTAATCCATTTAACAGTTTGGCTTTGATTTATGTTTCTTTTTTTTTATGGATGTTAGCAAAATGCTATTTTATTTACCTTTTAATAATTATTTGCTTAAGTTAAACAACTTAATTGATTGATAACCTCTAAATTTTCTAAATGTAATTGTATTTTACTATTTTGATTTCAAACGATAGATAGCATTGAAGATTTTTGATATATTAAAAGCTGAAAAAAAGGAATAATATAAGCTTACTTAACAATAAAAAGATTTACCAATATTCTTAAAACTATAGCTTGCTACGAATCTAATTAAATTATTATTTTACTTCGATCTATTCATTAGGTAATTTAAAATTACTTTTGTATAAAAATAGCAATTTTTGAAAAATAAATTACATTTTTAGATAAAAAAAATAATTCTAAAATATTAACTTTTGTAATAATTAATATATATAATTTTATTAATAGTTAAAAGTTTTTACTAATTTAGTAAACCAAATAAATAATTGACATTAATATAAATTATTTTTAAATAAATGAATTGGATACCAATATTTTTATTTAAACATAATAACTCAACAATAAGTTAAAATTTATAAATAATAATCAAAATTTTTAATTACTTTAAAAAAATAAAATACATTTAGAATTTTTAATTGTAATCAAATAATGATAAGAATTAGAATTTATTATAATCTACAATAAAAATAAATTAGAATTTTGCTTTATTATAGAAAAAATAATAAAATTTAATTATTTAAATAAAATATTTTGATATAATAATTTATATCCCTGAATAATTCATAATATTTAATATTATATAAATATTTCTAAAATTATAATTTAGCAAGTAATTAAAGTAAGTTTAAGGTGTAAAATAAATTGAATAAGTAGACATTAATTTACATAAGTAACAAGTAATCTAAATATATATTTTGAATATTTTTGAATGAATATCTTGGTTAAATATATTTTTTTGTTTAAAAATAACTACTTACATAATATTGTATCCATAATTCTAAGATATTAAATATTTCAAACTTATTAATTGATTTATTTAGCCACATATTGATCTTTTTAAAAAATAAACTATTCAATTAAGATAGATAAATTTTACTTTGGTAACTATAATCTTATATCTTTTTAAAAATTATTACAAAAATATGGTGTTTGGAAGTAGATATCATTTTTATTGAAATTTACTTGTAATTTTTTTTTTTGCAAAATTATTTTTAACTTTTAAATTTATTTCAACTTCAAGATATTATAAAAGATTTATTTTATTAAAATAATTTGGCTATTATAATAATTTATGTTAAAAAATACATTAAATAGATAGGCATTATTTTGATCTTTAAAAATACAATTATTATTTTTGAAAAGTTACAGATTTTTTTATATTATTGGATTGGTTATCCTTATAGAAACATTATTCATGTCTATTACAAAAATCTTTGTTTTAAAAGATTTTTAACCTGTTCTGATGACTTATTAAAGTTTATAATCATAAATATAACAAAAAAAATAACTATATTTATTTAAAGATTTTTATTAAGCTAATTATTTGTATTTGGGACTAATGAAAAAAGAATATTAAGACTATATCTCATTGATTATAATATTCATTTAAATAGGGCTAGGGTTTTTAGATATACTCACTGATATTGATTATGCAGCTAATTCTAAAAAATCCTCAGAAGAAATTAAAATTGCGGCCATTTTTTTCGTTGCTTTTTAGCCATTTTGTTAGATGGTATCTTGGACATATGTTTTCATCAGGATTCATTTAATGGAGTTGCAATTAGAAGAATAGGAAATGAAAAAATTATGCTACTACTAGAATCAAATCGATAGGGCTGAAACATTTTGGTAATTTCTAAAATACTCCTTTAGATTTAAACTGATTGAGTGGTGGTAGATTTGTAAGCTCTTAAGATATGCTCCATAAGGTTGCTTTTATGGTCTTATACAATACTTTAAGTTGCTGCACGTTTTTCTTTTTTTTTAGATTAAGAAAAATGATTAGATAACTCAACATTATGAGAGTATTTTCACAAAGCGCTTTAAAAAAAGTACGAATAGGCTTTCACACAACATTCATTCAGCTTTAAGAAAGGATACATATGGCTCTTCTTATTAGAAAACCTCAATTCTACCTCTAAATTCGAATTTATAAGCTTCAGTAAACCTTAAGGAATCAGATATAGAGAATTCTTTAACTTCTAGTCATTTGTTTGAAAAAGAAAAATCTCAGCCATTATTTAATCACGTATTTGCTAATTTAAAAACAATTAATAAATGTTTAATGGCAATATGAACAAAATTCATATCAATTCATTCAATTTATTATAAAATTTTTATTAGAAAATGCTTTTCTAAATCATTTTTAACAAACATAACAAATAGGCCAAAACTTAAAGCAATTAAGGTATTTAGAATATAGCTGAAGTTATATTTGAAAAAAAGAAGTAGGAGTAACTTATTGAGGAATTCACATAAGACGAATTATATCAAATTTACAGATAATCGACTTTCCTATAATATTTAAGCAATGAAAAAATACAGGGTATCATCTAAATTTCACAAATCATTCAATTTATATTTGAAAGTATGCCATAGTTATTAATATAATTCATAAATAATGGATAACTTGGGTTATGGAGTGGAAACAATAGTGGCACAATAGTTCCTCCTATTTTTTGCTTTATTTTAAGTTTGATCTCAATTATAATAAGTTCAATAAATCTTGTAAACTACCTTCTTTAAAAAGAAAGTTTAACTTTTATCTACATGCAAAAGATTCTTTCTAAGTCTGAAAAAACATAGTAAGAAGAGAAATTAATTAAAATAAATGATAAATTAAATACAAGCATCTTGGTTGTAAAGGCTGATTCTCTGACAAAGGTTTCTTAACTAAGAAAAGAAATTTAAGAAAACTTAGAAAATCTCAACATTGTGCTTCCTCTTATAAAAGTATCTTCAGATTCAATATTTTAGGATTTATCTCGTATTTCATTCAATAGAATTCAGAAATTAAAAATTGATATTCAGTAAGTTAGTTTTATATATTTTAATAAGATTATGATATCATATTATTAATCTAGTGGCGATAGTATAAGATACCCAATGAAAGAATTTGCAAATAATTTACAATCTATGAATAGCATCGAGGAAATAGATCTCAAATTCAAGTAAAAAATAATATTTATAAGTTTACTCTAATTAATTTATAAATTTAAAATAGTGGTAATTATTTTGATGGAACAGATGCAATGCATTTAAGTTAATCATTAATAAAAATATCAAACCAAAAACAGCTACAAAGAATAGAAATCAATTTAAAGTAAATTTATTTAGTTTTTTTATTTGTTTTTTTAATGATCTTTACAAAGAGAAAATGCAATTGATTAGAAAGGAATAGAATATCTCAATTAACTTGCTTAAGTAGAGAAGTTAGTTTATTTGAATGCTTTAAGAAATCACTCATCTGCTCTCTACGTTAAGAGTGATGATTGTTAATTAGATGAGACGATATTTGAAGATATTATTGCTTCAAAAAATCTTCAATATTTATTTATATATAAAAAGTAAAATTAGATTTATTTATTTATTAACTTAAAGAAATCTTTGTTTCGTTATTTTATAGCATATTCTAATCAGATTAGTAATTGAAATATTTTTTAAATAACTTAAAAAATATGAATCAGTTAAATGGATACCAGTTAAATTTTAGGTAATTGCTATATTAAGAACTAAATTTTAAAATATTTTTTATTTTATTTTAGTGGATATCAAATGACAGAGGATATACTCGTTTAGTTGAAAGAATTCAATTAAACATAGACTTAATTAACAAATATTCATTTAAATTTGGTGTAAATTAATTGTATTAAATAGCTCACTTACAGATAATATTTAAAAGAAAATGTGGAATTAATGAAGAGAATTTGAGAAATCTTTATGAATATGATGGTGATTAGGTTAGAGCTTATTCTATAAACTTAGAGTAAATACATTAATAAAAACTATAAAACAAATAATTTAGCAAAAAAATAAAATTAGTTTCAACAAGTGTGTTAGAGATTTGAGAATTGAAGATTGCAAATTTTTAAATAAAATAAATTCTTTAGAGATAAGTCTTTAGTAAATAAATTTATAATCAGATAAATATTTCAATAAATTTATATTAAAATTGATAGGGGCTGTAAACTTTAAAATAAAGTAGAATTAATCAATAATCTATCTCAATTAGATAGTGTTTCATCTCTCAAGTTAAACATTTCGTAAATTTTTATAATTGTCAAAAAATTCAAATTTATTTAGAGATTATTTTATTTTAGTGATTTAATAAGCGAAACTTAGTAAGTTATTAATTATGAAGAATTTTAAGAATATGAGCTAAATTTAATAAATTACGATGGACTACGAATAAAAAATTTGATGATGAGTGATTTAGCCACATTAAATGTTGACATTTCGTAATAAATATCTATTAAACTTTTTAAAGAAAAGATAATATTTATTATATTATTAAAGATATTCAAAGATGAATCCTGAAGTTATAAAGAGCTTTGTTGTAAACTTAAAATAGTCTAAGAAGATAAGAGACCTCACTTTGAATTTTAAGTAATATTAAAATCAGGTTATAAAATTGATTGGTTAATATATTATTTTTTAACAAGAAAAAATTACTTATCCTCAGATTTTGATTAAATACTTGGCTAAACATTAGAAAATTACACTGAACTTTAGAAAGTATCTCTTTGTCTAAAGTAAATAAAATTATTTTTAAAAATTACAAAATCTATCTATCTATTTATCTATAATTAGGAACACGAATAGAGGTAATGATATCTATAAGACATTGTAAGGATTATCAGGTTTATAACAAATAACACACATTGACTTAGACTATAGGTAAAAGTTTATTACATTTCATTTTTTTAAACTATATTTGATCACAGCTTACTTAAAGAAAAACAAGAACCAATATTTTCATTTATTTAATATTTTATATTTTTATCTGGTTTATTTATCAAAATTTTTATTTTAGCGAAAATTATATTGATTAAGGCTTTTTTTAGTAAGAGCAGACATGGTATTAGAACAAACCTAATCTCAGTTCAATTAAACTCTAATTCTAGTAAGATTTTGATAAGTTATAAATAAAATAATAAAATTTATATTGATAGAGTAAATAGTACGGAATAAGATTAATCAAAATTATTTTGCCCAATTATTGAATCAAATAGCAAATCTCTTTTGAACTTAAGCTTGGATTTCTGGTAAACAAAATTATTGCTATTTTATAGATTTTAAGATTAAAAATGATTTAAACTTTAATTTAAATATTTAGTTACAAGAATAAAGTATATGAACAAGATGTTATTAATCTGCTAACTTCTCTTTAAAATGCTTAGAATTTATAAAGTTTAAAACTTGACTTAAAGTGAGTTTTCTTTCTATATTAATTAAATAAATAAACATTTTATAATAAATAAATAATATATAGCTCTTTCTAGTCTACTCTGTACCAAATGAATATTATGAAAAATACACTATAGTCATTAAAGTAAATAACTAACCTTGAGCTTTTAATGAAGTAATTTATTCTTGAAATCTAAAAAATAATATTAATTTAATTAATTAAAAAAGTTCAATGAGAATAGGAGAGAAACCAGTTGCTGTACTTATGTAACTTTAGCTTGATTATTTATTTTAAAATCCTTAAATTAAATATTAAATAATAATAATAATAATAATAATAATAGGCCCCCTTAGATTCAACATAACAGATAACCCCCATTTAATTAGATGCAGTACTTTATTTGCTCATATTTTACAAATAATATTATGAGATATTTAAATTAGTTTTTAAATATAACTCTAAAAGCATCTAAAATTAACAGAATAGACAAAATCCTTTCAATAACCAAGTGCAATAATAGCAGTAAATATTAATTGAAGTTATCTCTTTCTTTATTTTTTTTAGATTTATTCAATAGCCATTAAACTCAGAGAAAATGGAAATATTTGGACAGATGTTTGATAATTTTATTCTATAATAATTAAAGCTAGAATTTTAGTAAGTTTTTTTTATTAAGTTTAATATTAATAATTTTATTTATCAAGTGGAAATTATGTTGGGGAAATGTAGACATTTAACAGGTTTATATAAAATCTAAATAAATCTAACCAAACTATGAAAAACTTACAATTATCTTTAGGGTAAATTAAATATTTTAATTTTTTAGATGAAAAATTACAAAACTTTTGAATTTAAATAAGTTATACTGAAATTGCTAATAATCTATTAAAGGAGTTATTTTAAGCAATATAAAATATGAGTCACTTAGATACTCTTTATCTTTCAATTAGGTAGTTTATACTGATATTAAATTCTAAGAATTATTATTTTATTTTTTATAAATAAATTTTTAGATATCTACAAACAGAACATCTGCCTATTGCTCTTTTTGAAAAATAATCCTTATTGAAGCTGACTTTATGTTTAGAGTAAAAATTAATTGTAAAATTTAATTTAATTTTTATCATGTTTAAATAAATATCTTAGCTAATGCAATATTTAAAGAGAATGTTTTATCTAATGCAGCTAAGCAATTTCTAAGATGAAAAAATTAAAAGAAATGAGGATTGAATTGAGGTAAGATAATATTTTGATTATTTACTTAACAAATTAAAATATATTTTATAAATAAAAATTATAGTAGGGCATAATTAGAGGATAATTAATGTGTAAACGAATTTTCTTCGTGCTTCAATAAATTATAAGGATTGCAAAAAATTTATCTTGGAATGGATAGCATTAAAATCAGCAAAGAAACTATTAAGGCACTCTCAGAGAATATTTTAAAGGAAAAAATAAAAGAGTTCAGAATTGATATGAGGTAGTTTATAATTATAAAAATTATATCTTATAAACAACTCAAAAACATAAAAGTTATGGATATATTGATCAGGATGAGCAGCACGTGATTGCAGAGCTTTTAAAAGGGTTTAACAACTTATAAAGATTACACTTAAAAATAAAGTAAATATATATATTTTAATACAGCTCTATTGATTTTTTTTTCAACTATTTAGTAACATAGGTATGGATGATTAAGGGTTTAAATAAATGATAGATGAAATTTAGTTCATGAAATGTCTTTCCACATTCAAATTAAAATTTGAGTAAGATATTAATATATTTTATCATCTAATCTTATTTTTTAATTTAAAAAGAGGACTTTCAATTACTTAGGCAAGCATTTAAATATTATAGTCGTACTTAAGCAATAATACAAACATATTATCTAAGGTTACACTTATCAATAAAGAGTAAAAATATATTAATTAATATTTTTAAAAGAGTTCTTAGCTTTTTTATTTTTTTAATAAAAGTGATCAAGTTGCACCTTAACTAATTTAAATGGAAAAAGATTTACAACAAACAACTAAAATTCCATATATAAGAATTGAAAAAAAATGATTTTATTTTGAAAACAAATATATTTAATTCGTTTTTTTAAATGTTTTGTAATTATTTTTTGGTTTGTTTAAAATTTAAAAAGTTATTTGGTATGAAAATTTCTGAAAAAAAAAATATTTTATTGAATGCTTATTTAATTGTTTATAAACTATTTGTAAATTTAATTAAGTTTTAATTAAAATATTAAATTTTTAAAATCAAAATTTTGATGTTATTTATCAACACGCAAAAAGTATTTAAAATTTTAATCTTTTTTCTATATTTAAATGAAAGTATAATCAGAAAAAGAATAAATAGAATTGTAAAAGTAAATCAAAAATTATGACTTACAGGATAGCATTAAGACTTAGGTAAAAGGCTTAACTTAAGTGACCTATTCATTAGTGCCTAATTACATTTTTTAGTCTGAAAAGTGTTTTTTTATTCCTGGCGATATTATTTTTGACTTTGATTGCAAAGATAAATACTTTTTTAAGGTTTCAAAGTGGAATGAATTCAAAAGAGTCTATTCTTGTGCTGTTCGAAAAGATATGCCAACAGTAGAAATATAATTTTTTTCTTAGAAAAAACCTAATTATGATTTATCCTAAGTTATACATCAACTTTAAAATAGCTAAAATTAGGAGCTATATGATTTATCATTAAGCATTTAGTAATATTCCAAAATGTTTATAGCCTAAGAAGCTTTTTCAAATAGAGGAAAATAAATTTTAGATTAAATACCTTTTGCTGTTGATTATTTAAGTCTAGTGAATTAGTATTTTAAAGAATAATGCGAAATTCTGCTAAAAAGTGTTTCTGATTCTCAATAATTTTATATCTATGGTACTTAAGAATTAAATTTTAATAGCTCAAATCTAGAATTAACAAAGCTAGGAATTAGCGAAAATCTAATAGCTCTCTTAGGTTCAAATATTGAATAATTTTAATAAATAATAATGAGATATGGTTTAATTGATTTTTATGAGTAATAAAGTTATTAAAAACTCTTTTAGCAAACAGTGCAAAACAAGTAAATTAACAACAACTAAAAAAATGAATGCTTCATGGAACTTCTCACTTATGATTAAATCAAAGTAAAAGTGACTGTATAAAATTAAAATCACGTTTTTTTAAACAATGTAAAAAATTTTTAAACAATTTATGACTTATTTCTGACAGAAGAGTAGAGGTTGTGCTTTTTTTATAAAAACATGTATATAACTTATTTTGAGGTAGATCTTTATGATTTAAAAAAAGTTATTGAAATTAGAAAATAGAATTTAAATAATTGCAGCATATAGTTTTTGGAAGATAACATAGAATATTCCTCTCAGTGTTTATACTTACTTGAAAAGTTTTATTCAAATTAAACATAAAATATTTAAACAAATTAGATTTGCAATTACAGAAATCTTAAATGACAAATTATTTTTGATGATTTTATTTAAATTTGTTTTCTAAACGAAATACATTTTGTTTTATCTAAATTTGTAAATTTATTAGCAGTTATTATATTTAACTTCTAATTTTTTTTAATAATAATTTATATTGACAGTAACTTCTACTTGATTTAAAGCTCAAATTTAAATGAAAGTACTAAATAAAATAAATAAAATAATTAACAATTTTTTGTACTAAAAGAATTTAATAAAATAAAGGTAAGCATATTTATTATGATAGTCAATACTAAAATAGCTTTTATATTCAAAATATAAATTTAAATTAAATAAATCAAAATGTTTATTTTTATTTCATATAAAGTATTATCTAATAAAAATAACAAATAAATAAATAGATTTTAATATAAATTTGTTAGAAGCTTTTAATTATTTAAAAAATTAAAATTTAAATGAAATACTAAAATCAAAAATTTTATTTAATTTTAAAGTAATTTTCTTTTGATACAATTTTATTCTTACATAAATTTTTGGGGTTTGTTTTAACACATATTAAATTTTAATGTTCTTATTTAAAAAATCGAAAAATTCATAAAACACAAAATATTAAATCGTTCTAGCTTTGCTGATATGCACTTACTTTTACTTGATTATATTATCAAACAGTTTTGATTAAAATATGTATCAAGAGATTTTCTGTGAGGTAGCTTCAATTATATATTTTATTTCTTGCTTAGTATAAATAAAAACTCTAATTTTTGATATTATATACATATATACTTTTGAAATAAATTAAAATAAGAAAAGGTAAACATTTTTTTTGCAATTTTATAAATGATTTAAAATTTTATAAAACAATTATATATTTATTTGACCATAATTCTAATATAAAATAATTATTTAAATTTATATTATTTATCAGAAAATATGACCACACTTCTTTACATTAAGGATATTTTTAACACAACCAATGTCTCCAGTAATATTAGCTCCTGCAGAATCGTAAGCAGCACCACATTAGCTGACTGCACCATAAACAGTACTGAGACAAGAACCAATATTTTTCAAGTGAAGCTTAGGAACGTGAATGTGAGGGAGGTGATGAGGGAAGTGAATGTGGAATTTTTCTAATTCGGTTTGGTTTTGGTTGTGGACATAAACGAGAGCAGCTGTTGAGAGCAGAGCAAGGACACCGAAAGCAATAAAAATGTTCTTCATTTACTTAATTTAAATATTATGATGCTTCAATTAGATTTATTTTTTTAATTAAATTACTAATTTTAATTTGAAATAAAAGATTTCTCTTTAAATATTAATTGACTTATGTTTACCAACCTATATTAAGTAATTAAGTTTTCTATTGGAAATCTGATGGAAGTAAAGTTGTTTTTATTTTTGGTTCTAGAGATAATTAATTACTTTGAAGTTGTGGTTTTTAAAACATACTAGATTCTTTTATTATTTATTAGAAGAAAATTATTTAAATTTAGCCATCAAACTGCAGCCTTTGATTTTCCATAGCAAATTAAAAGTTTTAAACTAATATTAAATAAAGGAAAATATGCAATTAATTCAAAATATGAAGCTGAGTTTATTCAAATAAATAAGTTTTGAATAAATATGATTTTTTCTTTTTCAGGAAATAAATTTAAATTTAATTTTATTTTGGAATATCTTTATGATTTCCACATTTTAATTTACCTAAAAAGTTGTTTGTGTACTAATAATTTAACAAATAAAAGTCAATTTTTATGGGAAAACTTGTAATCTTTGATGCTAATTTCTTTCTTTTATCTTGAAATTAATATCTAGATATAAATTTATTATTTTCCCCTAGCTTAGTCAGATTAATGCTTCTATTGATAAGGACGTGATGAAATATGAATTTATTTTTATCTCAGCAATTATTTTAAAAAGTAAAAGGATAAGTTTATAAAATTTATTTTAAATATATTTGATTCTGTATTAATAAAAATAAATATTAATTCTATTCTATATTTATCTAATAAAAAAAAAAGAGTAACAGGTATTTCTAAAAATTTTTCAATTCAATCTATTTTTGCTGTGCTATAATTAATTAATTTGATTTCAAGTTTAATGATTCAATGAAATTTGATTTTGTAAGCTAAAATTTTATCAATTAATTTAAAAAAATTATACTACTATTAGCTTGTTTAAGTAACAAATTAGCTATAAAAAATGTAAAATTTACAATTATTTTCGATATTTTAAATATGTATTTTTATCATATTTAGTAAAGTGTAAATTTAAAAGATTACAATCTAATTTTGATTTTTTTATTCTTATTAATAAAATTATAAGAAAAAATAAAATAGTGTTATACAGATAACAAATTTTTCAAATTAAACAGTACTAAAATACATTTGATTTATTATCACTAATTTCATGATAAATAACTTTTTAATTGAATAGAATTATTATTATTAGTTAATATATTGTTAATTTTCAAGAGTGAGATACACTTAAAATATCAATGGAGATTATTACAATTTTTTTCATTCAAATATTTTTTTATGCAGTCAATATCTCCTGTAATATTTACTTCATTTTAATCTATTTGAGCTCCACAAAAAACAACTGATTCTTTTATAAACATCATACAATTACCCACAGTGTTCAAGTTAATATGCATATGATGTTCATGATCATGAGGTTTATGTATGTGAGCCTTGAATTTCTGCAAACTAGATGCATTATTTTGATTAAAATACAAAACCATAGTGGTAGCTATAGCTAATAGTAAAAATATAGTGATTGAAATCAATTTCATTTTAAAAGATTTGCTTGCTAAGAAAGATTTTGATTATCTTTTTATTAATTCAATTTCTTAATATAAAAATAGCTTTTTTTAGATATTCCAAAAAAGATTAATTAAATTTATTTGCATTTGGTGCCTAAAAAATAAATTATTTTGGCATTAAAAAAAATTCTATAGGATAAGTATTTTGAAGCTAATTTTAAGATATTTATCGAAATACTTAGATTCGCTTTAATTTATACTTGTTTGCGAAACGATTGTACTAAAACCATAAAAATTTTACTGATATTTAAAATAAAATAATAATAAAATTATATTTTAAAAAGTTGTAAAAAAAATCTTTAAGTAATAAATTTAAAAGAAGATTAAAAATAATCAGATAGTTTCACTCTATTTTTTGAAAAAATTTTCTAAACGATTATTCATAAATGTTTTATTTTATATTAAGATAATATAAACTAAGAGAAAAAGTTTATTTTGATAATGTTAAGAATTCTTAAAATATTTTGAATTTATTTTTAAAACTTTAATTTGTTTTAAACTAAAAATACTAAAAACACTAATTATATTTATATTTTTATATGCTACTTAATAGATGTGTTATACTTTTTCTATTAAATGCAATTAATAACTTTAAGAGAATCTTAGTATTTTAAATTTGATAATTAACAAAAGATATTAATATGTTATTAAAATAATTATCTTTATTAAAAATTAAAAATCGTATTTTAATAATTAATTAATTGAGATGCTTGATATTCATTCAAAAAGTAATTATCAAAAAAATTTTACTTAAGATTTATCAGGTTAAAAATTAATAAAATAATCCTCAAAATATATACAATTAAAAATATATATATTACATGTTTTTAATCATTAAAATTTTAGAAATGTTTTTTTTAAATTGAAATAAATTTATTTCTTATTAAGAGTTTGATTATAAATTTTTTATTTTTATTTTTAAAATACAGAATATAAAATAAAATTATAAATTTACTTGAAAAATTTTTTTTATTTGTTAAATTCATAGTTGTACATTAATAAAAATGACACAAAATATTTTCAATCTTGGTTTTAATCTTTGAGTGCTGACCTAGAAACTACTGTCTAGTCATCTTAATTTTACTTTTATTCTGATAATAAGCTTGTAGTGTCTTCGTTTGCATGATTAATTTTTATCTGTGGAGATTATTATCTTGATTTAGTAATTATTTCTTATGTATGGTCTTAATCTAAGGGTTTGCTCGTTTTATCAACTGGATATGACAAAAATACGAGAAAAGTGATGAAAGCTAATGAAGCAAAAATTAAAAAGACAACCCATTTATTAAATAAGTAAACTTCATAAAGAATAAATGGAGAAATTGCACCCATCGCACGACCAACTGCAGTACTTAATCCCAGTCCTAATGAACGATGAATGGTGTCATAAGATTCTGAAATCAAAGGAGTTGAACAAAGACCAGTAAATCTTGAGAAGAATTTGATAGAAATTAAACCACCTAACAAGAAAGGCTCTTTTATCAAATAAATCAAAAAAAGAGATACTGTAGATAGAAGTAGTGTTCCATTTAGGATTTTTAAACGACCAACTGATTATACATCAATAAACAAGTAAACTATTATGGATGCAGGTACTTCTCCAAGAGTAGCTAGAAAAAGCTCAAAAAATCCTTAACCTGAACTATGAAGGTAAAATGGGAGAAGAAAGAGGGTACCTGAAGATATAAATGAATTAACACAATTTGCAACTATTAATCTCCAAGTTATACCAAAGTTACTACCCTAAAAAAGACCTTTAAAGGTATTAAAAGTTGTAGGCTATTTGGCAAATTTAGCTTATTACCACTTTTTAAGGCTTTCTATTTCATATTAAGTAAGTGGTTCATATTAACTTTACTTGTTTTTTTATCCAGTTCTATTTAAGATAACTACAGCTTCATCTATTCTATTATGACTAACTAAAAATCTAGCAGAGTCATCTAAAAAGAATAGGCACCCAATTGACATAATGGTACAAGGAAAAATTTGGCAAATAGCTATTGCTCTCCAGTTTCCCTTTGATAGGTCATCCATGAAAAATACACATAGAAGAAGAAGGTAGAATTTACCAAGCATATAAGCACTCTATGTAAGAATTAAACATCTCCCTCTAATATGTTTTGGCACTATTTCAGTCATCATGAGTATTCCAATAGGTAAGGTCATACCAATTACTATCCCATAGAAGGCTCTGATAGCAAGCATATGTGAATAATCAGGAGCTAATGAAGTCCAGATTACTGTACATAGCTATAAAAAACACCCTATAGCCATAGAATTTTTCCTACCAAACCAATCGCAAAATATACCAGAAATAATAGCTCCAACAAACAAACCTACGAAATAAAAACTACCTAGTAGTTCTATTTAATTATCGCTTAACTTCCATTCATTTTACAATACTTATACTAAAATCATCATATAGTACTACTCAGCTCCATCTATAAAATCTATTAGAGAAACAATACACAATGCCTTTAAAAATCAATAAAAAAATTAAAAATGTAAATTGAAGTAATTAAATAATTGAATAAAAGTAACAAGATCGTTCTCATCTCACTTACTTCAGTGATTATGAGAAAATTATTTCAAAAATGGGAAAATTTTGAGTAAAATCCATTTATATCTTATTTATAATTTTGAATCAATTTATATTACTATTATTTGATAGATTCCAAAACCTATTCTAGAGGACAGAATAAAATCGAAAGTAACATAATCTCTATCTTCTTCATCAGAACTGCTACCTCTTTCAACAATATGTTAATCACTCATCTTCCTCAATAAGATGTATAATGATATTTGTATTATAAAAACGACTAAGTTACTTGTGTTTATTGTTTATTTGACAAAAATCTTATTTTTACAAAAAGCATATGCACAATAATTAATAAATAATTACAATCATTCTAATTAAGAAATATATATTAAAACGAACAAATTTAATTACGTTTTTATGTTATTTCAATTTAATTTTTAGAGTTTATTAATAAATTGATAAAGAGATAGATGTAATAAATATCTAGCTAGAATTTTTAACATATATTTACTTTTAAAATATTTACATTGAATATAACCCATTTGAATAAAGTTATTTATTTTTCAATAAATAATATATCTAAACTAAAAATTAATGAAAACAAAATATTTTAAAAATATTTCTAATAATTAGAATTTAGATTTGTGCTATTTATAAATAAATAAAAAAACAAATATTATAAAATCTATTTAGTTTATCTTATAAAATATTTAATCTTATCCAATTTTGTTGAGCTATTTCTAAATAAATATTTTTTTTTGTCAATTTAAAAAAACCATGCAAATAATTTTTATTTATCTTATTCAAAATATTTTATATAAACGAAGAAAATCTACTTGATACTCTGTTTTAACAAATCTAATTTTTGCAAGATTTAAATTAAATAAGTTTAATTTATTACAATTTAAAAATAAATACTTTTTTAAAATTCATTTTTAAGATTTTTTTTAATTGATTTTTTTATATATAACTAAAATTATTTTATTTTTTCAAAAGTTATTTTTAGATTAAGAAAAAGTTTAGCTGATAGATGATTAAATAGACAAGTTTGATTTTTTTTTAACTAATCTTTGGTGACTTATATGGTTGAAATTAGATTTCTATTCTTTGAGGTTAAAATTAGAAAATACTATACTAGATTAATCTTATATGAGCTTATCTTCAAAGCTACAATTATTATTTTAAATTAGTAACTTATTATTATCAAAGTTAGTTCTTTTTATTTAACTCTAAACTACAGTAATAGCTTTCTCTAAGCCTAATTTTTATATTATCTCTTAGTTGCATAAAGCAACTGGTGTTTATCCTAATTAATTTCTTACGTTTAGGTCAATTTAATCATTTTCTTTTATTATATATTGTATTAACTCATAATCATTAGATTCAAATATCAAATGCAATGGTGTATTTCCTTCAGAACAAGGGATATTAACATTAGAACCTTATGAAAATAGCCACTTTATTAGTGGTACATTTTTTTATTTACAAGCATAAAATAATGGAGTATTTAAATGCTTATCTTTTGAGTTAAAATCACTTTTTTCCCATCTATGTCCAACTAAGCACAAATAATTTAAATCATTATTCATTACACCTCTAAAAAGAGTTTACTTTCTTTGTTAAGCTCTTTTTTTTTCAGTCTTAGAAATTTTTCTTTCTTACGAAGAAGATGGAGACTAACTTTTTGATTAAAGACTTTTATAGATTATAGAATTTTGACATTTTTTATCTAATTATTAGAAATCTCTATTCAATTTTTTAAGTTCTGCTCTCCTTTCTGATTCTCCTGCAATAATTATAGATTATAATCTTTATCTAAGCAGATCAGTTTTTACCTATTAAAGTGTTTACTGTGAAATGCTCTTTCTCACATCAACATTTCTAAAATTTTATTATTAAAAAAGTAAGAAATTTATTAAAAATATTTTTTGTTTTTTTAAAATTTTACTCTTTTGTATGTTATAGCTTTTCAGATTATTAAAGGGAATATTTTTTTTCTTTTAAAGGAGTTATAAAAATATTTGTTGATTTATTCGAAATTCTATTTGCACCTTTATTAGCAAAAGATTAATTTGTTTAAATTTTTACAACTGAATCGTCTTTGATCGTTGAACTTCTTTTCAAAGAATTTTCTAAAAAATAGGTTTTATTTTATTTCTAGCAAGTCTATATGCTCTCATCCCTATTCAAAGGTATTTAATAATTTAAAGACCCTTTTGACCTATTTAAATTTTTTTAGTTATAAGCAAACTGTTTTGAAATTTAATTTATTTTATTTTATAAATCATCAAGCATTTTTTGTTTAAGTTTTTTTACTTTCAACCTCCCTAAAAATCCTCTTATAAGCCTTTAAATAATTATTATATTATTTATAAGCTTTTTACTTGGATTTTTAATTTCTACATATCTAATCTTATCTCTATAATTTTTAATTAAATAAAAGATATAAAATTAACAATTTAAAAATAAAAAAATAAATACTTTTCATTAATAATTTATCCAGGACCTTTAGAATAAAATTTTATAAACTATTTCTGGTTTTTTAGGTAAGGGTGATCATGTAGTTTTAAGTCATATTTCTCTAACTATTATTCATCATATTTTTTCGAATTATAATACTTTCTGAGACCTCTTTAAGTAGACTCTGTTCCTTATTACTATTTTGGCTTTAGATGATCTTCGTATGCAAATAATTTGCTAGGGGCATGGTGCTCACTAGATTTTATTCTATTTCCAAGTGACCTAGATTTTATATTTGCAACTCTTGGTACGCTTTTATTTAGCTCTTTTTCCTCTGTCTACTATAAGTTTTTTATCAAATAGTTATTTACAGAAGATATTTCGCTATTTTTTAAAGCACTTTATTTTGATAGAGACCTACTTTTACTTTAAGGCAAGTTAGTTTAATTTATCATTGATATTTTCTTCGAGCTTTGGTCAACTGAAACTGCTCTTTTTAGTTTAAGCTTATTTGAAAATGCTTTTACAAGAGCCTTAGATGAGTATGAAAGGTTTTCTAACTTACTTTAATCATTTTTTTTCTTTAGTGATAAATATGACTTAAATATCTTAACCATTTTTTTATGGTACTATTCATTTAATTCTGATATTAATTTTCTTTACTCTTAATCCTTTTAAATCTAAAATTTTACATGATCTTGCTTTGCCTTATGTTACAAATACTCATTTCTAACTATTGATAAACCCTTTTTTATCTTTTAATACTAATAGATAATATCTTCAGCTATTTTTAGCTCCATGTTACTCAGGATATTTTCACTTAATGTGTTAACTTTTTCTTGTTCATAAATTTTATCAACACACTTATTAAGCAGCCTACTTGTATTGGCTAAAAAGTATAATTAAGACACATCTAAATGATCTCCTTCCTGATACTTTTTCAGCAATACATCTCTGTTTTATAGCTATTGCTCTTCTTTCATTTTGGCATAAATGTTAGTACTGAATCCTACATTCTATCCATTTGTTAGTTTTTTAAGATTTGTCTACTATTTTTTTTACTGTCTTATATTTTCTTAATATTATTCTTCTAGATCTTCATTCCACTCCATGTCTTTAATTGTCTGCTCTATTTCTTAAATCCATTTATCATGTTCATTAGTTTTGTTTATCAATTTATTCAATAGATTAGATGGATCTATTTACTATTATTACTCTTACATCAATAAATCTCCTGTATTCAAATCTACATAATCAGCAAGGTGTTTGACTTTAATCCCATTTTTTTTCATATTTTCTATAACTTTAACTGAATTCTCATACTAATACAACAAAAATAAATTATTTTGTATTTTATTCTATCAAATAAAAAGTACCTTATTCACATATAATAAAACCATTTCTTTTAATTTTAGATTAATAGATTTGTACTTGCTAGATATTTATAGCCAATCTAAGTAATGAGGGTCATTAAGATTATTAAAACCATTAGACTTAGAAATATCTTTTTCTAGAACTTAAGTTTTAGTTTCTCTTTTATTAATTTTTTCTTTAAAATTATTTAGCAACCTATCTAAAGTCTCGTTCATCTACTAAATTATATAATTTTTTTTCCCCTCAAATGTATTAAATCCTTAAAGAACTGATGTAGATATTCCAAATTCTTTAACTATTCTATTGATTAAAATTTAAAACCAATTAAAAATCACTAAAATAATATAAGACAATTATATCCATTAAAAAATATAAGTAAATTAATATATTTATTTACTCAGAAGTAATATCAGCAGTTGTGGTAGAAACAGAGTTAAATATGGATGAATCGCACTAAGATTATTCAAGAGATTTTATTTTATTCAGGACCAAAGATTTAAAAACTGTTTATATCAAATTTTCCCCATACTCTTGTACTATACAGTTATTTTAGCAATCTTCTTGTTGATTTCCATTTTAATTTTAGTAGAATATGTTTTATGAATGGCATCTATTTTTTCTATTAATTATAGAATTATTATTAACTTTACTACTAAATATTGTGTTCCTTTAAACAGGCATCTTTATTTTTAAACATTGTTAATTATTTTCTTTTATATTTTATTTATCATTTTGAACTATCTCTTCAGAAACTTTAATTAAATACCCATTTTTATTGATTAGCTTTAGTATTTTTCTAGGTTTATCTTTAGGTTGCTCTACTTGCAATTAATTTTAAATTTATTATGGCTCTTCGCTTTCAAAGCTAACAACAGAATCTAATTATTAGAACATACTTTAGTTAAAGTCGTTATCTTTTATATAGGGATCCTTTAAAATATATTTTTGATGGTATTATTCTCCAATTTAGCTGTGACTAATTTATTTTGTATCAGACACAATTTAGTTAAAAGTATTCTATATTTCTTCTAGCGTTCCAAGTCTAAAGCAAGAATCATCTTTTTTAAGCCTTTTTATATCTATGAAATAAAAATTGAAATAAATATGAAGTATTATTTTACAAAATTCTAAATACTGAATACCTAAACTCATTTATAAAGCTATTTGATATCTACTAAATTTATAATTAAGAATTCGTTGGTGCCTTAATTAAAAATTCTTAATATTTTTAATATAGCCAGTGTATTATTAATATTGTTTAAATTTATTGAATAAATATTTTTATAATGAAAACAATTAATTAATTAATTCTTGGTGTATAAAAATAATAATAAAATTTATCTTACAAATATTTTTTTAATACTCAGATTAAAATTATTTTAAAATTTAAAAAATAAATCTTTATTCTATATTTTTTCAATTGCAAAAATGAAATTATTACCAAAATAGTATTTAAAAGGATTTGTAAAAAAAATTATCCTTTTAAATCATAACGAATCGTTTATTAATTAGTGAAAATTGAATTGAAAATTTTTAAAACTTTGAATAAAAATTTATTAAAATATATTTTTTTCTTTTATTTGATTTTATTTGATTTATCCAAATATTAGCAAAAAAAACAACAATTTATTTTTTGTTTGTGATTTCTTTATTCAAATTAAAATAGAATAAAAAATTTATGAAAATTATCTTTATTGTAAATGAAATATTAAAAAAGAATAAATGATACTCAAATAAATATTTTTTAGGAGTTTAATAATATTTGGTTGAAATATTTAATTTTTAGAAATCGAATCAAATAATTCAATGCTTTTTTTTATAAGATGGATGTTAAAAAATAGACTCATACACTTATGAACTTATTTATTAAAACAAAACAGAAATGAAATTTATATCGAGCTTATATTTATAATTTCATTATAGATTCATTTACTGCTAACATTTAACAGATATTTTTCAATCAGGATATTTAAGATGTTCAGGTATGAATAATAAATATTTGAAAATTAAGAAGAAATTACTTTTATTAAATAAATAAATAACAAAGAACAGTAAAAATTTGTTTGAAAAAATTAATTAACCACTTATATAAATTCTATTTTGTTAGAAAAAAAATTGTAAGAGCTGATTACACGAAATATGAAATAGTAAGCCCATTCTAGCAGTTATCAATAGCTAGGAGCCAAAAAAAAGATAGAAAAATGTATTGATTACTAAAAAAAGCAAGGTATAGCCAATCAACATAGTCTTTTAAATAACAATCAAACAAATTCTTCATAAACAATAGGATAGGAAGCAATTCAATTTAATTAATATTCTTAGCAAAATTTAAAAAATGGATAAGTGATAAATCATAACCATTTAACTCAAGGAGTAAATAAACAACTTCAAAATGGAATGAGTTTGGAGTAAATTATTAGCTATTAAAATAATTAGCTCCACTTAAATTACTTAAATTAATAGAACTACTTATCATAAATTGCTACTCCAATAGTTTAAACTGCTTAAAAAAATAAAAAAAGCAGATCTCCATCTTAAAAAAGTGGATCTTAAATAAAATTAAAATCAGCATAGTTAGAAAATATTTAAAAATAATTTAATAAACTTTTAGAAAAGGAAAATAAGCAGTTAAATAGCAGCAATAGCAACAGTTCGGCTAACAAATCATATATCGCATAGTAGTAATAACAATCAGCCTTATTAACTGGAGGTGGTTCAGTTACTTATTTAAATTAGACTAAATCTAGTGCAATGCAAAGAAGATAAAGAAATCTAACTCAGTTAAATATTAATTCAAATTGCTCATTAAAAAAAGGCAATTCTTCAAGTCTAAGTAGAATCAATCGCTCATTAACTCCTAATTCACGTACCAACAGCTCTAGTTTATAGAGAAATAAAGGAGGAAATAATACTAATTTACTTTTATAATAATCTGGAAATTAAACAACAGCGAATATTACTTAAAAGAGGATTGATTTTGCTTTTAATGATAAATTCAATAGCTAAAAATAATATACAAAATCAACTTAGCAAATAAACCCTAATTATGTATAAATACAGTAATAACTCTAACTTTAAGCCTAAATATAAAATTCTCAATAGTAAAAAAATAGTGCAATGTTTAGCACCAGCTAGTAAAGCAGTGCAAGTGTTAATGGTGAGGTTATAAACAACAGGCTTGCATCAATTATTTAGAAGAACCCTTAAAATTTAGAAGAATACTCTATAAAAGACAAATAGCTTAATAAAATATTACAGTAATTACTGTAATAGAGAATGAAGTAGCAATAATAGACACAACAATAAAATAATTAGCAAGTTTCTAATAAAAATTTCGACTGTAGTGCTTCTCCTACTATGTCATTAATGTCTTCTAAGCCAAGCACTTTACAAAGTTATTATGCTCATTTAGGTCTAAATCATGGAAAAAATAGTTAATTTTAGAATGGAAATAATACAAATAGCTTATAAGGATATTCATTTCTCAATAGTTCTACGTAAGCAGGTGCTTCGATGCAAAACACGAATTTGACTCTCTCAAACTAAAATATAGCTAATTAGTCTAATTTTATTAGCAACAATAATACAAACTAAACACAACCAGGGTTTAATTAATCTTCTCTCTCTGCTCAGCTTTAAGCAAGAAACTTTGAAAATAATAGCATATTTTAAGAGTAGCTTAGGATAGAAGAGTCTTTCTAGCAGAGATATTAATAATATAAAGAAAAATTTTCAGCATATTAATCAGAAAGCTAGAATAACTCTAAAATGATAAACAACACATAAAAAGATTTTAATATTTAGCAAATTTTAAAAAGCAAAGATTAAGGAGAGTTCATAAATACTGTATAAAACGAATAAATTATTCCAGAATAAACTGCTTTGGATCATGAAGATAATGGATAAAATACCTAGAATTGTGAAGAAGAGCTCAAAGAAAAAGAAAAAGAGGAAAACTTTAACACAAACAATAATATATAAAATGACTTGTAATATAATTCTGTTGGAAATCGAATCAATTCAAACATAAACAACCCAAAAGAACTTTTATCTCCTGGTGACGATTTGGCTGTTTCTAATTACTAAAGTAGCAATATAAAATAAAATTATATGACAAATTAAAATAACTTTTAAGGAAGCAACATGGCTCCGATGACAATTAATACAGAATCAGATTCTGTATAGCTAATGTCAGCAAAAGAAAGAGAAAATATGATGCAATATATTGAAAATGCTTAGTTTCCAACTGGGAGCACTACTTACTAAGACCTTATATAAAACATTCCTAATGACATTCATTAAGAAATTATACTGATTTATGAGTAAAAGATAAAAGAAATTACAGAAAAATTTCAACACAGAGATATAGTTATAAGACAAAGCTTAATGAAGCTCGAAAAAGAAAACTCCATTCTCCTTACTAAGGTGCAAGAGCAATAAGAAGAAATTTTTAGGTATAAAAAGCTAAGAGAATTGGTAAATTAATTTTAATAAAACTGATTAAAAAATTATTTTTCAATAAAAAAGGAAACAAAATTGATAAAAAAATTGGAAGGTGAAATTAAGTTAGAAAAAGCAAAATACTAAAAACTTTTCTAGTGTAAAAATAGCTTTTTTTTAAATATTTCATTTATTTTTAACTTTTTTATTTGTTCAATAAATAAATAGAAAAATTCTACAAAAAGGGAAGTGACAGTAAAAGTAAAATTTGCCAAATAAAATTATTAAATTAAAATAAAACTTTTTAATAAAATAGATTTTAATAATCAATTAATTGATGAACTCAATAAAAAGTTAAGTGAAACGTAGCAAGAAAAGGAATGCTTAGAGTATTTACTTAAAGATGCTCTTTTAAAGACTGAGCTGCTAAAAGCTAAAGAAAGTGTCATCTTTAGATAAATACCCTTTTCTAATAACCTAAATACCTCAACATCAACAATTTCTATTGGTGGTAACTAGAATATATCTAACTTCAATTAACTTTTTTCTCATGCAGGTAATTCAAGCTCAAATGGAAATTTCTAAATTCCACCTGCTCATTAAGTTGAATATGTAAATCTTCTTTCATTAGACAACTCCTTAAATAAATCATAGAATTATCCTTAGCAATAACAACTTCAATAGTAGCAGTAGATATAATAGTAGTAACAATTTTAGCAATAGTAAAATCAAAGATTATTTACTCATGAAACTGATAATGAACAATCTCCAGATAACAATTTTTTAAGGGTACGTAACAAATCACATGATTAATAATATTTTAAATAATAATAAATGCCTGATTTAAATATGATGGAATTTAGAAATTAGTTATTAACAGAGGATTTTGAATAGCAGCATAAATAATATCCTTACATGTAGCAATAAATAATTTAAACTTAAAATTAGCAGCTAAAAAATTAATTGAACTAGTAATAAGCAGTTAATATTGAAGCTGAGTTTTAAAATAGTGAAAGAAGCAACTTTATGACAGCATATCAAAATTCTTAAGGTGACCTTCTGTAAAATAATCAAAATAGTTAAAACTATCCCTCTAATTATATTTTAAGAAAACACATTTAAAATCAAAATAACTAACAAGAGGAGACATAAGGCAGCGAAATGAGATCTGGTTCATACATGGGGCGAAGCTTATCTTAGAATTAACAGATATTACCTGAAGATTATTACTACTCAGAAAATGAATAGCATGAAGATTACGATTTTTAGAATTAAGATTAGCAACATTAATTACAACAACCTAGGTTAATTTGTGAGAATAATTAAAAAGAAATTGATAATTAATGCCAGATTAATTATCATATTACCTAATAACAATAACAGCAACAACAAAATGAAAAGTAAAAATACCCACTTTATTTTGAGACAAATAATTAAGAAAATATACAAACTTTTGAGTTCAATTCAAATATGAATTATTTAATGAATTAATACTCAGATATTAGGAATAGCTAAAATTTACACAACTCTGCATAACTTATTGATATAAGATCACCAAGTAACAGTTAGGGAATTTGCACTATTCCTATTAGTTCCAGTGTTTAACCAATAAATGGAAACAATAATTATCTCTAATTAAACCATCAAAAAAATAATATGAATAGTAATGATATGTTAATATTAGATGTGAATGAAAAGTCTGATAATAGATCTTATTTAATCAACAACAGTTAAGTAATACACGAAGAAGCTTCATCAGCAGATAACACAACTTAGAACAATGATAATAATCAAAATGGTAGTAATTTTAGCTAAAATAATTCTAACAAGATGAAGAGAAGTAGTAATAATTTAGATTCCTCCTCAGCAGTCATAGAAGTAAATGTAAATGACACTAACAATTTAAATCATGAGCTATTTTAAAAGAGTGACAATTCTAAAATTTTTGTTGAAAACGAAACACTTTCTAAATCTGATAACATTGAAAATGAGCATGAGCATGAAAATGAACGTGAACACGAAGATGAAGATATTGAAGCCGAATTTAAAGAAATTAGTGAAAGCAACAGAAGGAGAGAGTAATCATAGGAAAAGCAAGAAGACATGAACTAAGAAAAAGTTCAATCAAATAGAAACTAGCATGAAGTATAATCACTTACAGAAGAGTATCTGAAGAATAAAGTAGAAATTTTAAATAATGCAAGTTTTAATTAAAACAATATCAATTAATAGAACACTATAAATTAAAATCAATAACCAACCAATGAAAATAGCACAATTGATTAAAATTAAAAAGAAGAAGAGGACTAAGCTATTGTACAGTATTTTAACACTAAAAATCTTTATTTGTAGAAATATTATGCATCATAAAATAACTCATCAGGAATAAACTCAAAATCACTTAACTCCTCTAGCCACACTAACGAAAAAAATAATTCCAACAGCAACAACATAAATAATTGATTTTTAATATGAATAATTAATATCTTTTTGTAAATACTTATCTTATACATTACTCTTTAGGTTAAATTACACAAAATAAAAAAATAATGCATTCATTTATTACATTAAAATTTTATATTTTGTATTTGTCAATTATAATAAATGTTTTACAATTTTTTTAAAATCTATTTTAAAATTTAAAATGTTTTTTTTTATATTTACAATAATTAGATCATTTATCCTTATAATGCGTATTTATTTTAATTTATCAAACAAATAAAAATTTTTTCTATAATGTTTATTGGAAATTTATTTAATTAATTCTTAAACTTTTATAAATTGACTGAGTTGTTAAAAATAATTCCTTTTGTTGAGGCTAAATCTATTGAGAAAAGTTGATTCCAAACATTTGTTGCAGTTTTATTAGTTTATCCTAGAAATATAATTTATTTATGATATACTTACCCTAATTATACTTATTTCATAGAAAAATATAACCAAATTATTAAAATTATAATTTTAATAAGATTTTCTTTCCTTTTTAGCTCCTAAAATAGAAACTAGAAGACCTACATTTTTCAATATTAGATTCATAAGTTATGAAAATGGTAATCCTTTAGCTATCAAATCAAAATAATCTTCATCTTATGTGTATCCTTCTTTTGTAATATTTTAAATCAATAAGTAAATTCAAGCATGCTTGAGGTAGTCTTACCTTTGAAATTAAACTTATCACTTTATTATAGAAATCACAAATTTGGAGGAACCTGCAAAAAGATGATTAAATGTTAAGTAAAAAATAAGAAAACTAAAGGAAAGAAGATTTATTTATTTATTAGATGTTGTTGTTCCTCAAATATAGATTTTTAATTTATGAATTGATTTTTTGAAAATTTAAAAAATATAGGTGGATTTTAAATGGAAAAAAATGACTATGGTGGGTTTAATTAATGATGATTTACAGTATAATAAAAAATTTTTAATTTAAAATTATAATTATGCTTTACTAGCATCAAAATAGAAATATTTTTATTGAAATTTAAATAAGTTAAACATTTTTTAACACTTTGAGAAAAATAAGGTAAAATATTTGGTGAGAAATAAATGAAGCTATATTAATGAAAGTATAAGAATAGTATTTGTATGAAATACATTAATTATTTGATAAATAAATATAATTATTAATTTTGCGAACTTAAATAATTTTAATTTTTAGTAAATAAATTTCACTAACTTCAATTATCTTTGGAGTTTTTGTATTATTTTTTTTCTATGACTTCATCTTCAGATTCTTAGCTTTTAAAAGTGTCTAAATAATACCTTTACAATGAATTATAGCTTTAATTAGTTTAAGTTTTCAATCTGATATCTTCTGTTCTCAATAATTCATTATATTTTGTTAAATTAATTTAATTCGAAGCTTCATTTTTACTATTACATTAAGTTCTTCTGGATTCATATCCATTTAACAAACTTTTTGGTGAAAAACATGTGAAAGATTCCTTTTGGTTCATAAAGATATTTATATTTTCTTAATTTTATGATCTAGGAGTTATAGATGTAAATCTGATATCTTCTGTTCTCAATAATTCATTATATTTTGTTAAATTAATTTAATTGGAAGCTTCATTTTTACTATTACATTTAGTCCTGAATTCATATTCATTTTACAAACTTTTTGGTGAAAAACATGTGAAAGATTCCTTTTGATTCATAAAGCTATTTATATTTTCTTAATATTATGATTTAGGAGTTATAGGTGTATTTTTTTCTCTTTAAAAATTATGAAATCTACTGATACCTAAAAATGGTTATATTGTTCTTGAACTTTAGTTTAAAGATTCATTTTTATTTCTTTAACTAAAATAATTTGAATACTCTTATTCATCAGCTACTGTATATATGACATCGATTTCCTTTTTATTTATGTTTAAATCTCCCTATTTTTCATTATATTCTACTTATAAAATAAATTGCTGAACTACATACCCACTAGATTCATAAATTCTAATTAATATTGTTTCACAATCATATTGCTATGGGGTACCATGTAATATAATTTTTCCATTTTTTTATTCCATTTAAATCCATGAGGGTAATCTCATATTCTTTGATACACCATATTTAGAATATTCCATATTTAAAGTTCTTAAAATTGGTTTCATCCAACTCCTGACTTTCTTTTTTTTAAATGCTACTATTTGGCTAATGTCATAGTCATTCAAATGAATTGATAATCCAATTGATGGAGTAAATCTTGATACACTCTATTATTAAAAGCCTAAAGTATCAGCAAAAATTACTTCTCTTAACAAAAATATATTAATATATAACTTACTATTTTAGATTATTTATTAGAGTGATGAAAAATTTTTAGGTGTTTCTTGGATATCTTAATCTTAAAATAATTTTAGAGTTTATAAAATTATAAATAAAGTTTAGATATCCAAATTTAAATTAGGAAAGACATTGTCATTATTTTGAATTCCTTCGTTAGTATTATACTTAATTGTAACTATTGCTTTAAACCAATCATTTTATGATTTTAAAATGTTTGAGTAACAATAAAATTTTATATATTCATATATTTCTAATGTTATTTTGTCTAAGTTCAAAAAATATCTAGATACTTGTGCTCTCAAAGCTCTGTGTATTCTAGAATTTTAATTGGTTAATTAAAATCTAAATTCAGGCTTTGAGTCGAAGCAATTAATTTTTGGAAAAATGTCATATGTCAATACATCATTTACTACTTCAGAAAAAATAAGATTTCCATCCAAGTCTAAGTACTTTTACTCTAAAACAGAATTTCTTTGATGTTTTTTAAGCTTATTTATATTTTAAATTACTTTATTAATTTCTTTTTTAGGGACTCTATCAGCAAAATTAGAAAATTTATTTTATTTTGTTTTAGTAAAATCATTACTCTCAAAAGATTAAATAGATTCTTAATCAAATTCATCTTTATTATTTTCATCCTTGTTTTAGTTATTTTATTCTTACACTTTTTAATCCTAATTTTTGTTAGATTTGTTCAAAGCTATTGAGAAAAGTTAATTCAAAATATTTTTTGCTGCTTCTTGAGTTTATCCAAGAAATATTATTTCTTTATGAAATTCTAAGCCACTTTTAACCTATTCTTCAGAAAATGTAACTAAATTTTTAAAAATAATATTGTAAAAAGAAATTCTCTCTTTATAAACTCCTAAAATTGCAAATAGAGGACCTAAAATTTTTAATAGTATGTTTATGAGATATGTAAAAGGTATTCCTTTAATTATCAAATAAAAATAATCTTCGGTTTATGTGTATCCATCTGTCGCCACTATTTTAAATCTATAAGTCAATCCAAACATACTTGAAGTAGTTGTTCCTTTGAAATTGAGCTTATCGTTTTGCTACTATAACCACAAATTAGGAGGAATTTATTCATAGACACCATTTCCATTCATGTAAAAGTATGAATAGCTTATTTCTTAGCTATCTGATACAAAAAATGTAGTTGCCGAAAAAGAAATGCTAATTTCTGATTCTATGTCAACAATACTATTGTAGAATTATTATTATATTTGGTATTACAAATTACTTTGTTAGTTTAGTTACAATTATTTTTTTAATACTATAAAATTGCTGTCATGTATAGTATAAGTCTAAACTAAAGGATAGTTAATATTATCTACTATTGTTATAGTTACATTTGGAGAATTTGTTGTTATTTAAGTGCTATTAGCAAATATTATCCTTTTTTTTAAAATTTCATTCACGTTTGAGAGTGTTCCTTATATTTTAAGTTAGTCTTATTAAGCTGTCATGTATGTCACAACACTTGTTTCAATTAATTACACTAGTTTACCATCTGAGTTATTAATTTGTATAATTATAGAAATATCATTTTATTAATTTGTACTGATAAACTAGTCTGAGTTAAAGTTATTAAATGATAAAGATGAAAGTACATAAAATTTTATAGGGTTAACATAGCAAGATCTTTTTATAGTTAAGTTTATTTTTTAAGTTATTTATGACATTATTTTTTAGTATGTAAGCTAATCTATAGTATTAGGATCTAAAAGTTTACTTTTGAATTCACTATTTAATTTTAAATTTTTGTTAAAGTCATAATTTTCATTAATAATGTTATTAGAATCAACCACTCCTTAATCAAAGAGATATTGATAAATGAGAACAGATTGGGCTGAGTTTGTAACACCTAAATCATCAGGGTCTTCAGAAGAGTATATAAAAGAAGTTTTATCAAGAGGAATTACTGTCCATAATAAGATAATATTAAGATTTGGGAAATTTTCATTATTAGCTTGCATTGATTGATCAACATAAAATTAAAGAGATTAAGAGAATAGATCGAATGAAAAATTAGATGGTAGATCAATCATCTAATCATTTTTGAGAAAGAAAATTTTACTTATATGCATATTCTGAGCTTTCGGGTATAAAATATTAAAGTTAAATTAAATAGTTTAACCAACAGAAAAAACATATTCATCGTTTATCTCAAAGTTAATTTTGCCTCTTATAATGCTTGTTTTTTATAGTTACTAAATTTGAGTAGCTCCTGTTATTTAGTCAATTATTATTGCATTAACATCAGTATGTATCAATACATCGCTAAATAATGGCATCAGTAAAAGGCCAAAACTAACTCCAAGAAAGATATAGTCTTTTGTTTAAGTCAGACATACGGCTTAGCTTGTTTAAGATTCATAAATAGCTGTATTAATTATTTAAGGATATTATTTACTTCGGATGTCTATAAGAGTAACCATACCCTCTTCTTCTTATGTTACTAATATATACTGCTCATCCTGTAAAGGAAGCATTGTGATTGAATACCCTGGTAAATCGACTCTAGAAATTATATTGATTTTTGGAAAAAAATTTGTATCTATAATTGCAAAACCTTTAGTACCATCTACCAAATAAGCATAATTGCTTATTTCAGAAATTTAAACACTCTCTCCTCCTAAATTGATGTAGTAATCAGTGAGTATTGGACTTGTTTTATTTTAAACATTCAATAAGTAAACTCCAAACTGTCTAATTGTACTCAACACCCAGTTGTTATCTTTTGTTATACATGCTCCTTGATTTTCACCTATCATAAAGTCTAGATTCAACCATTATGAATAAACATACATATTAAAAATATCAGTTGAATTATAAAGTATAAGTCCGTTAGCATATGCTTAAACTGCAAAAGTTCTATCTTGGCTAAATGTTATCATTTCACTAATTTAAGTGATATTAGCCTGATAAGACTTTACTAGCTACATGTTCATTAATGATATTTTACTTTATTCAGGACTATTATCAATAGGATTATATTAATAAACGCCTATTAGTTGAGGTGAAAAGTATTAAGGAATTATCATGTACTTTCCAAAGGGTTCAAACTAAATTGAATCTTGTAATATTGGATATTATTAGTAGTTTGAAACGTTTAGTTTATAAGGATTTTAATGATATGGAAAAACATAAACGCCATTTTAATCAAAGGCGCCAATTAAATATGAGTTTGTTTAATCTGTATAGCATCTCCATTTGTATAAAATATTATCTAACTCATCGAATTTGGCTTGATGAATGTTAAATAAATTAGGGAAATTATTGTTCAAATTTATTTCAATTTGAGAAAAAATCAAGAGCTTGGAGGCATTCGAAAGGTACAAGTACTATTCATCTTAAGAAAAAATAATTGAGTAGGCGAGTGAGTCTGATTTTATATGCTAAAATAGTTTAATTTAATTTTTTACTCTGATATCAAAAATGTAAATTCCTTGTGACCTTATGCCAATAAGTAGTAATGTTTCATTTGAATTTATTAATAAAGATTAAATAGTAGGAATAGTTTACTAGAATGGCCAATACTATTGAAAATTTATTTGTATTGGATATTAATTACTATTGCTACTAACAACTGATTAAGAATTTGAGAAAAAGAAACCCTACCAAAAATCAAAACAGTAAACAAAAAAATCAGAAGTAGCTTGACATTAATTTGCTTGTACTCCAAAATTTCCGAAGCCTGCTTCAAGCAAAGTAATAGCACGCTAAGAATTATTGAAATTCTGTTTTTAATTTTCTTCTAATTTTATGATGCGTAGTCCTAGCGTATCAGCTGCCACATAAAGCCATTTTCCATCTTTGCTTAGAAAAATACCATTAATAAGCTCAGTTGAAAGCTTCAATGATCCAATCTAATAAATGTTTGATTTAATAGAAGTATCATAGATATCAATTATTCCTTGTTTTCTTGCAATAATGAGTATTTCATTCTTTTCTCTATAGAGCATTTAGAGAATTCCTGTATTTAAACTTATTTGCTAGAGTGTATTAAATGCCTTCATTTCAAAATAGTTCTAGTTTGTAAAAATGAAATTAAGCTCAACTGTAATTAACTATTTTTCAAATCCTATAAATATGTACTATCCACTTGCAGTTATTTGAAAATATTAGATATAATTAGATCCAATATTTTATATATAAAATATTTTGCTTCCTTATTTATCAATAATTGAAATTCCTGCCACTCCAGATGATATAAACACTAAATCATTTTATGCTTAAATACTAATCTGAAGAGGAGTCCATTAATTATCGCTTGAGGTTAATTAACTAGTAAATAATGGTGAGTATATGTATTCAACGCTTGCTTAGGTAGAGTATGTAAAACATAGTAAAATTAAACAAAACAATTTTTTCATCTTAAAGTAAAAAAAATTTTTTTAGTTGCCTATATTAATTCTTTATTGTAGATGTATTATTTTATTTTAACTATTTAATGATTTAAAAACAAAATTTGCAAATTATATTTGAAAAGCATATTTTTGTACACAGTTAGATGAAAAATTAAAATTCAGTTGACAAAAAATATAAAAATAGTCAAAATTTATATTGAGAAAAAGCTGGTTAAATTTTGGGAAAAAGTTTATTGATGTTTTGATAAAAGCTATTATTTATATTGAATTTAAATTTGGAATATAAAATCAATACATTATTTATTTGAAATAAGGTTGAATTAAAACATTTTTCATAGTAAATATAAACATATATTCATAAGTATTGTTTGAAAAAATTTATTTAATAAAATAATTCTTAAGGAAAATAAGTATCTTTAGATTATCAAACATTTTTAGTTTCTTATATATCATAAATCTTATTAAAAGAGATACTTTAAACATTATTACAAAAAAATAATCAAGTAATAAGTTCATTTATTTTCTTTTAAAAACATGGTTTTTAAAACTCATTGCTTGTAAGATGGTAAGGTATATATAAATATATATATTTATATAAATTATTTTTTCAATCTTCAATTAAAAAAATTAAAAAGATTAAAATTTTATTTATTTATTTGTAAGTTAAATGTATATTTATTTATAAATTGATGATTATTACTAAAAAATAAAATATTGTGTTTATAAAAACAAACAATAGACTTTATCTTTATATAATTAATAGCATATTTTAGAAATAAATACTATAAATCATTGATTTTATCTATTATATTCATGATAAAATTGTTATTTCTTTAGGATTGTTTTATTATTTTTTATAGGTTGATTATATGATATGTTTTTTATTTTACATATTATTTTTCATGGAATCGTTATTGTTATTTGATTCCATTTCATCGCTATCTTCACCATCTTAAATTAATTCTAAATTTTGCTAGTTTTTTAATTATTATTACAAAATAATAGTTTCTGATCTTGAAGAAACATTGTTTGAAATCTAATTATTTCTATAAGAAGCATTTTCATTTTCTCTGGCTGTAACTTGAACTTTTGAGCTATCAGGGGGAGGATTGTTTACAATATAAGAGTTAATTTCTTAAAGTTATTATTCGTTTTTTAAATTTTATCCATTGTTAGGTGAACCTATTTCCAAACTCTTAAGTTGAGCTACTCTCTTTTTTATATATTCTCCATTATTTTTATTAGTAGTACTATTATTTTACTGTACTGGATTTAAGATAATTGAGGATTTTTTGAAAATATTAGAAGTAGGATTAGATAAATCTGAGAGTATATTAGATGTGTTTGATGTTTTTAATTCAGAGCCTTGATTAATAGGAGGTAATAGTTTTCTCATTTGTGTTTTCTTTATCGGGCTTTATTCATTCTCTGGATTATTAGAATAGCTTAAATACCCTAATTGCAGTCCTTTTATAGGTGATAGTTGTTAATCTACTGTTTTTGTTTCCAAAATAGTTTAATTTTATAAAATTTATGACTCGTTGTGCAAATTAGGTCTAGTTTAGAAATAAGAAGTATTTCCTCCAAGTAAAAATGAGTTATTGTTATTATTATTATTAGGAATATTAGATTATGAGAAGACACTAGCTTAATATCCATTTTCTTATGAGGCAGTCTGAGCTTTTTTTAGCAATTTAGTTGGGCTATTATTATCGTTATCATGTAAAATATTAGATTAATCAATAAAAATATTATTTGATAATTTCTAATTAATTTTATTTTGGTATTCTAACTTTTTGACAGCATCATATTACTTATGTAATTCTTATATTTCAATTTATTCTTAAATTTTTAATAGCTTGAATGTGGTTAAAAAGAAATTATAAGAACCAAGAATGCAAACAATAATTTAAAAAATAATTAAAAATGCTCCAAAGACTACCATACCATTTATTAAGCTAGAGCCACTCAAGAAAGAGCAAATAAACATGATAAGACAGAAAAGGGTAAATGAGAGCTCAATAAATGTAGCTAAATATTGGTACTTAGACTATTAAAATGGTTTCTTCATAAAGAAATAAACCAAAAGAAGACATTGTATGATTAAAATTATAGAAGCCTGAACTTATGGATATTTATAAAGGAATGCTACTGCAATACTATAGATAATCTTTCTCAATAATATCACCAATTAAAAGTGACTTGGAATACCATTTTACTCTCTTATTTGTCTAACATACTTACTTTTTGCATCAAAAACATCAATTTCTAAATCTAAATCTAACTTTCTTTTTGTCCTGTACAACAAATAAATTAGTCCAATAGAAATAACAACCTAATTTTTAATTAAAATTTTTAAATATTTCATCTCATAAATTATGAACACTTTTAAGTTATTCTTATCAAATAAAAATAATAATGTGAAAAATAAGTAAATAAATTACTGTAAAAATTCCAGCCATAATTGTTGAAACAATAGATATAGCATAGTCACTTTGATATTCAACATTAGTATATTGAATAAACGTGTCTGTGATCATTTCTTAAGAGGTTAAAATAAACAAATTAATAAGTAGAGTATGAGGCAATTTTTAAGATAATTTTAGAATTCTATCTGATTTAGTAATAGGATACACTATATAACGAAGAGCCAGTATAAAAAATAGACAAATGAGCTAGATCATGAAATAACTAAAGCAATTTACAATTAGAAATGGAACTCTTTTGTTAACAAAAAACAATGGATTTCCTTTATAAGCCAATTAAGAATTATAAGGATTGTTTTGAAGCTATTAGTTAGAAATTACAACATCATCAGCAAAATGATTAGGCTAAGGTAATAGATACCCAATGTTAAAGTATTCATATATTTTTAGAGTTCTATCCATTTGAATTGGGTATTTGAAAGTTATGTAACCTAAATAAGACAGAGTTTGAGAAAAATCAATATATCTGAATATTAAAATGGAATTTCTTGTAAAAAGACTGTTTAATATTCCCATAACAAAGTTAGCTATGGTTAATCCTGCTAAAGCCTTTTTTATTGAAGATGCTTAATCCGTATCTATTTTATTATATTTTTAAATAATTTACATTAAATTAATAACTAACTATTCAAATAAATCTCAAAATATTTAAAACAAAAATAAAAATTAGGGATTGATTTAAATGAAGATATTTGATTAATATTTCCAAATTTAATTTATTGATATTTTTTGAATTTGTTTCACTAATTACTTTCACAATATTGCTAAAGTTCTTCTGTTGTATCATAACTGCAAACGCATTCGCCAACAGGCTGATTAAATTTTTAGTAAAATTGTCTATCTTAAGTACAAGAAAGACACTGATCAAACCCTGATCCTGCACAAGTGAGGCAAGTTTCATGGCAAACTAAATATTAAATATAATTTTTAAATATCCTTTATTTAGTTATTTATTTCTATTCAAAAAATTTAGTTAAAATGAATTTGTATTTTACATATCTTAAAAAAAACAAATTATAAAAATGTAATTTTAATTTTTTTTTACCTAAGCAATCTCCAGCACCAGGACCTGTGCATTCTTAGCATGCACTATTACATTAAACACACTTGTTTTTATCTGAATCTATATAAAAACCACTAGGACAAGTTGTTGCACATTATACTCCTACTTAGTTAGTATTTAATGTTGTTAAATCAAACATACCTTCAGGACAAGAGGTCCTATAGCATTTTCTATAGATATTATCGCTTAAAAATCCGCTTGGACACTATTAAACGCATTAAGTACCATCGTTAGTTAAATACCAACCTGGTTAGCATAAATTACATTTGCTAGTTGACAAACAAGTTTAGCAGTTGTTCATGCATTGGACGCATTAGTTATAGTTACCAGAAGAACTAAAAACCTATTATGAATATGTTCCAACCGGACAAATTTATATACAAGTGCCTAAGTACAAAGATTAAGTGCTATCTGAGCACGAACTGCAGTTATTAGGATTTGCTTAACAAGTCTTACATTTTGGGTTGCAGTCTGCACAATATGATTAATCTGGATCGTAAGTAGGTATTGTATTAGGAGTACAATTTTACAGACAATTTCCTTGATATAAAAATTAAGTTGTAAACTAACAAGATGTACAATTATCTGCAGAATTTTAGCATGTTTTACATGATGAGCCACATTTCTGACAAACAAAAGCGGTGTTTTAGTAATAACCTGGAGGACATTTGTCTAAGCAAGTTCCATTATAAAGTACTTTTTGATTTACACAAATGTTACAAGTGTTATTAGTATAGTTGCAATTACCACAGTACTAATCACAAGTAGAATAACAAAGTTTGACTAAAAGAACTAAAGCAAGTATGAATTTAAGCATACCTAAATTGTTTTTTATTTATATTATGAAAAATGATGTTTCAAATAGACTATAATTATTGAAGTTAATTTTGTATTTCTCTGCTTTTTATTATACTTATTTGCTAGTATTAGTTTAAATAGTATTTAATCTTTTTTTTTAATATAAAAACTATATTTGAAAAGCCATAAAGGGATAACTAATTTAAGATCAGCAGTATATTCAAAATCAAAATCAATAATTGTTTATAATAAGTGTTTTTTATTTTATGGTTAATATTAAAATACCTCTCTTTATCATGGATGTAAACAAATTATTAAATTTCTTGATTGGATATTAATAATTTTAATATTTTTGTAATTTTTTATGGATATTTATTAATTCATTTCTTTTCCCTCTTAATTTAAGGTGAAATCTTGATCTGGTGTTTTAAAAATAAATAAATCTATGATCACATATTCCAATAAAAAAATAATTATTTTTGATGCAGTTTTCTTTACCTGAACTTACTCAAATTAAGGTAAATTATACAATTTTAAGCAAGATACTAAAATTAATTAATATGTAAATTTCTACCTGAATTACTAGCCTTTTTATTAAAAGACATATAACTTTAACTGTTCAAAACATCAGTTAATATACTTATTAAATATTAAGATAAAGATAGTTTACTTAACTTAAATTTAAAAATTTGAGATTTTTTAAAATAATTATTTGTTATTTGATTGCTTTAGATATATCTGAAATTTTCAAGTTAGAATTAAATAAATATTAGTATTATAATTTACAAAATTAATATTTTTTGATGTTTGGTTACTGAATTATTCACTTCTATTTATAAATTCAAGTCTACAATTTGAGTTAAGTAAACCAATTCATCTTTCTATTTCATCCATTGCTTACTTGGAGTTGAAAATATTTTTTAATGTAATCTTATAAATTAAAATAGCTTGCTACTTTTTTACAGTAATATATACTAACTTTTTGTCAATTTTCAAGGTATTTTAAAAAGGGTAATACAATAAAATTTAATTTAATAAAATTATGTTTGTTATTTTTTATGATGTTGAAATTAAATAAATTTTGATAGATAAATTGTATAAAATTAAATTCTTTGATAGTTGATGCATTCTTGTAAAATTTATTCAAATTTTTTTTAAAACAAATACACTATATATAATCTTTTTTGATGAATATAGTTTACATGAAATTCTTAAATTATTTTTTTGAAAAAATAAATTTTTTTATTTATCTGTCTGCCTTCTAAAACTTTTCTAATTATTGAACCCTTAACTAAAACATTTATGATGAAAATATTAGTTATTTTTAAATAAAATTATTAAAAAATAAATGAATAAATAGATTTTAATATAGTTAGATAAAATAGTTAAATTATATTTGCAAATTGCTAAAAGTGAATAAAATTTAACGTAATTTAGGCTTGATCTTTTGATATTCGTTATGGTATTATGGCAATTTATATTTCTTATTTTAGATTATTATGAATATACTAAGTAAAATATTTTAACTGAGAATATGAATTGACTTATTAAATATGTTTTTCTTAATTTAAAAAAAATGTAAATTGGAGCGAAGTAAACATTAACATTTCAAATCGTATGATATTTTGAGACACAAATCATCATGCAAATATCTTATTAGATCTATTATAACATTATTTTAATTGCTTTATTGATTATGTTTTTTGATTAGAGCAATAAGACTAATCTCAATAGGCTAATCACCAATTGATTATTTTTATTAAGTAATAAATAAAGAAAAAGAAGAAAAATATCTTATATTTAGTAAATCAAAAAGCTTTAGAATTTTAAATAAATAAATAGATAAATAGATAAATAGATTATAAAAACATATCTTTATAAATGCAGTAATTATTTACTTAAAAATTCTTTTGAAATTTATTTTCAAGGATATAGAAAAGAATTTAAAAATAATTGTAGAAAAATAGTTTTTAAGATATTTTTATGACTTAATTTAAACATTAGACCTAATTTTGATATTTCTAAGATGGTGTAGAATCCCTAATAGCAATATATGTAACCAGGAATGGGAAATATGTTCAATGGTGCTTTCGACAATCTTCTACCTATGGATACTTATCCTAATGTAACATACTTTTACTTGCAATACAAAAAAATTTTATTTAACTGTTAGTTGAAAAACTAGTTTTCAATCTTTACTCTTTTAAAATGATTATTTTATTAATATAGTCAGATATCAACTAGCACGAACACATAAAAAAGTTAAAGGATAAATTTGCAGACTTAAGAGAAGAGATTAACTAAATGGGGAAAGGTGACTTATTTTGATTTATTTTCAAAGAATTAGTTTCATTCAAAAAGAGAAAAAATGTCAATTTTAAGTTTTTCTATCTAAAAACTAACGATTAAGAAAATGAATATTCAGACTGTGTTTAAATAAATAAAAATAATTATGAATTAAAAATAGATCCTGAAGTCTTTAGATCTCATTAGCTTCCCTTAGCTAGAGTCAAGAAGATCATGAAATCAGATGAGGATGTTAGAGTAAAATTATTTAATTTCTTCATTATGATTAACAAATATAGTTAATAAAAAATAAATAACCATTTTATTCAAATATTATAAATAATTTAATTATTTATATATTGGCTGTATATAAAATTTTTGTCTATTTAATCACTCCCATAGAACAATTAAAAAAGATTTTAGAAGAAATAATTTTAGTATTATGGTAATAATTTGTAAAATAAAATTATAAATAAAAGATGATTAGTGCTGAAGCTCCTGTTCTTTTTGCAAAGGCTTGTGAAATATTTATTATAGAATTAACTCATCGTGCTTGGCTCTTTACAGAAGAAGGAAAACGTCGTACACTCCAAGTAATATAAATATTCTATAAAATATATTCCAATTAAAAATGAACTTGATCCAAGTGTTAAAAATAAAGTGAATATGACTATTTTTTAATATATATCAAGATTCATAATTAAAAAATAATCAATAAAATAAGTTAAAAAATTTAAGTTTAAAATAAATTATCAAATATTTATTATAATATTAGAAAAATGATATAGCAGCTTGCATTTATAATACAGAAATTTTTGATTTCTTAATTGATATTTTGCCAAAAGAAGATTCTAAATCATCCAATTAAATTAAGAAACCTTCTCAAGAAGCCTTTCCAAGCATGAATCCTATTGTACCAGTATAAATAATTTAGCAAAAAAATTGTAATGCTTATTTATAACTTTTAATAAATAGGGAAATTTTATGAAAGACCACAATTTAATGAATAGCATGAATATGAATCCAAATTAAATGCTTTCTAATTAATTTATGAATAATTTAAGCCAAGGAATACCACCAAGCCAGTAATAGATATCAATTATTTTAAAGTATTAATTTTCAAAATTTATAATAAAGCTAATAAAACCCTTATGCACAAGGATAGTAAATGTAATAGCAATAAATGCCCTAAGCTTCTTATGTTCCTTAATAGCATTTTGGATAACAATTTGGTTAATATCCTTTCTCAAACCAATAAATGTAGCCAATTAATTAAGGCTTAGGTATGATGGATAATATGTATAACCCTGGAGTTAAAGAAGGTATTTAATTTATTTAATTTTTATTAAATTTATTAATTAAATTAATTTTTTTGTTAATTAGAACCTAAAAAGTATTATGATTAGCAAAATGAATGATTGCAGAAAATAACAAATGAAAAACTTAAAATAAATTTAATAATAATAATAATTAATTAATGTATTTATTTGTTTTGTTGGTATTCTAACTCATAAAATTTTAATAACTAAATAAATAAATTAATTTTGTTTATTTTATATATATTCTGAAATGCATTTAAAAAGAATCATGAATGAATTGATTTCTCTTAAAAGAAGATTGATTGTAATTTAAAAGCTTATTCAAAAATTTCACAGTTAATTACATTTTTTATTATATTTTAATTAGAATTTTAATAAATTATTCCAAAATTTATTTTTCAAAAAAGATCCTGGTCAAAATTAATTAGAAATATGCGAGCATAATATTGATAGAAATTAAAATTTGTTTTAATATTTATGTTTTAACACTTGGATTAGCTTCTAAAAAGTGTTTATTAATTTAAGAGAAGCACTTAAAGATAAACTAAAACTATTGAGCATTAAATGAAGGAGAATAGCCTAATTAACTAAATAACTGGCTAATAGACTGATGAAAATGAATTAATTTGATACTAAAATGCGTAACGACACAAAATAAATATTTATATACTTTAATAATGCTAAATCGGATAAAAGATAAATTAATATATAATCATTTTCTGATTTTTGCTAACTGAGTTTTTAAGTAAATATGAAATTATAATACACCTAAGTCTTTCTTATATTGAATTTTATTTATGGCTTAAATTGGCTAATGTTATTGATTTATTTTTAGTTATATAATTTATTTGCTAATTTTCCTAATTTATATAAATATTCATTTATTTATTTATTTATATTTTACAAAATAAATATATCATTCATTCATTTATTCATTTTACTTGCTGATTGATACAAATCTATCTTTCTTATCAGGTATTTATTGCAAAGCACAGATGGTATGGTAAAAGTAATTTATAATAACTAAATCTTTTCAAATAATTTAAAAATGCGTTGAAAGACGTTAAGCTTAGTGGTATTCAAAAAATTTGTTATCAACAGCAACCTCCTGAGTTTTTCTTTGAAGAAGAGGAAGATTGGGCATTTTTTTACAATTGTTAAGAAGTGATTTTTTGAGGATTTGAATAATTATCATTATTACTTGGTCTATTATAGTTCTTATCAGGAACACTAGTATCAAAATTGCTGAGGAAGCCTTAGCTTATAATTTCATCAATAAGCATATTGAAAATATCAGGAATATTGGTGTTGTCTTTTGCAGAAACTTATAGAGCTCCATTGAATCCGTTTTATTAGGCAAAACTCTTTAAATAACTTTCTTTTTGGAAATCTTAAATTTGTCCTACTCCCTTTAATTCGTCAACTTTATTTTAAACGAGGATCATAGGAATAGGTTTGCCATTCTTTTGATCGCAAGAGTCTTCAATCATTTTCTTCCACTTAAGAGTATTCTACAAAGACTCTTCTTCCTTGACATCAGCTACAATCAAAGCACCATAGGCTCCTCTAACATATAATTTAGAAACAGAGTTGTATCTTTCCTGACCTGCTATATCCCACAATTACAATCTAATTGTTTTTCCCTTGTATTCAAGTAACTTAGATTAGAAGTCCATACCTAATGTGGGAGGGCATGTGGTGTCAAACTAATCACGGGAATATCTTGCTAAGATACAAGTCTTACCAACATTTTATTCACCTACTACAATAATCTTAATAAATACGTTGTCACTCATTATAATCTTTTTTTGTATTTTTGCTTAATTGTTTATTTATTTTTCTTTCTTTTAATTTATTAAATTATTTTCGTAAAAAAGAAATCAAGGCTTAAATTTATAGGAACTTCTTATTTTTTCAATTTATTTAATTTTTTTTTTGTTTGTTATTGATTCATTTTTGATTGAGCTGGATAGGCTTATAAATGATTTCATGATGCTAAATACATATTCTCAATCACTCAATAAAAAAGTTAAGTACCAAATAATTTTTTAGAAATAAACATAGTTTTGTAAAACAAAGAATCTTTGAAAGTAATCAATGTTAACAAAGCCAATTATATGGTAAGCACAATTCAACTAAATGAAGCATATTCTTTTACAAACTTTAGAAGATTAAAAATTTCCTTGAATTATACATGCTAATGCCTCAAGCCACAAGACTTAATTTAAATTAATATGCTTTTATAGATTATTTATTTATAATTTGGAAATTTAGAAAACTATTCCAAATATTTTTTAGGTTAAATTAAAAAAATTTAATTTTTATTTTCAAAATGATTATCAGATTGTAGCTAAATTAAAATTATATACCAAAAATTACACTGAGCTCAACATTTTATTTTTTAAAAATGAGAATATTTTTTTTTGTCATAAAGAAAAAATGAGAAATAGTAATTTAAATTTAATTTTTTTGTACAAACACATATATTTTTTTAATTATAAAACAAAAAATATTATCTTAATATAACCTATAAACAAACTCTCAATAAAACTCTTTATTTAATTTTTTTATTATTTAGTAATAAATTAATTTTTTTAATTTAGTAATTTAATTATTTTGAAAAAGAATTGGAAAAGTAAGTTAAGAATTTATTAACTTTTTTAGAAAAATAATAGACAAATCAAAGTAGCCACTAACTGACTGATCAGCTATCTAAACTATCTAAATGTTTAAAAACGTTCCTTTCTATATATATATTTAATTTATTTACTTAAATAACTTGGATGATCAATCACGACTTTTAAGATCTCTTTACAGAATCAGATTTTCTGGAGTTTTATTCCAAACTTTAGTTTTGATTTTTAGAATGGTGAATATTATATGAAGAATTTCTCTTAAAACCAAAGTTATTATCATCATTTTTTTATTATAAGAAGTTTTTTTAAGTAGACTTCTCTTTGAGGATTTGTGAATATTTATCATTCACTAATTCTTAGTCGCTTTTTAGCTAGCTTCCACTTGTTATTCCTCCGTTTCCTTTACTGTTTATGCTCGAAAATTAGTTGCTTTGTGAACTTCTTCTTGAAAAATTATTGGGATTTTCTAAGCTTTTATTTTCAATTTTTTTGTAATTTTAATTTTTATTCTAAGTACTTTAAACTTCGTTATAATTGTTAGCTTACAACAAGCAATTTATAAAATTAGAACTTGAAGTAGATGGAGTAGGTGGGAGATTTTCTTTTTGTTAATATTGTGAAGAATGCTATTGGGTTATATCATTATTCAGATTTAACTCTTTTACTCTATTTTTAACTTCTCTTAATCTCTCTAAATTTGAAGGAGGACAGCGTATGTTTGTTTTGTTATCATGAGACTGTTTGTTAATGTGCTAATTTAATATCTTTTAGAGACCGTGATAATTTTATTATATTACATTTTGCTCATAATTAATATTTTTTTCATATTGCTTGCTGTTTGAGCAAGAATCTATCGAGCAGTTTTCTTAATTTCTATTTGTTGAGATTTAAAATTACTGAGAAATAAGTTGTTGATTAGATTAACAATTTGAAGGATTGTTTGAATTTTAAATTATTTGTAGATGTTAAGTTGAATTTCTAACTGCTTCATTCACAGTCGAAGCTATTTATTTGCGTATTTATTGTGAAGAAGTGCTAGATGTACCAATGCTTTCATATTCTCTGCTTGTAATTGTATTTACAATCATTCCAGTTATTTTTTTTGGTTTGTTAGAAAGTATCTTATTTTAATAAGTTTGATCACCATTAGACTAGTTTAAGTGTAAATTGTTATGGCAACTCAAATTGTTTGGCTGTGCACTACTCAAGGAGTTTTTCTTATTATTTTAATAATTTAAATTGTTTGTTTGGCTTTTTTGGTTTAGTAAAGGATCATCAGTTAAATTGCTAGAAGTATTTGGTACTACTATATTATTTGAACTGTTTGAATAGTAAAAGTCGTACTTATCATGGTGCTTATGCTGTATATGATAGCTATTTCCATTTGCTAAATTACAACCTAATTTCTTTTTGGAGGTAGAGGAAGCTTGTTCTAAGTTTCCTTTTGGAGTGGAGGAGGTAAATATATTATTAGTTTAAGAGTGAAAAAGTTTATTAGAATTTTCGTTATTTGAGTGAAAATCAGAATTAGATGAATCAGTTTTAAGTTTATTTCCCTAACCACAACCATTAATATGAGGAATATTTGTCTTCTAACTAGAATTTACAATGCTTCCAACAAAATATTTGTTTTCACAATGTGTTATGGAATTAACTCTATTACTCCTTTGTACGAAAGAATTTAAGTTTTAAGAGTTTGAAACAATAATACCAGCTCTATGCTATTAATCTTAGAAATGGTTCATTGCAGGTTGATAATTGTTTTCATAGAATCTTAAATTTTCAGCACAGTTAAAAGGATCAGAAAATTCCTTCTATGAGCTAAAGTTTTATTTCGAATTAGCAGTATGAACTTTATTTTATTGCAAAAATTATTTTTATTCATTTAAATTGCAGGATTGTTAATTTTTTTATGGTGAAATTAAATTCTCATTGATATATTTTTTTGAATTTGAACTTTTATCCGTTTACTGTTTCAAAAGTTATTTTAAGTTTTAATGTTCAGTTTCTGATTGAATTGAGTTTATTTAGTCAATATTTAAGCTAGACCTTCTTTTACCATCTATAATTCTATTAAAATGATTTATTTCCTCTCTAAATTACATGGAACAATCTGATTAGTCAAACAAAAATTTCATTGATGATTCCTTAGTGGTGTGAGGTACTTTCTGGGTTATTTAACCACTGTTATTCTTTTACTTATTCTTACGAGATTGGTTTTCTATTTTCAAAGAATTTAAAGCGACTTCACTTTTAGTTTTATTACTCTAAATTTAGCAGTGCTATTCTTAGTAATTCTATTAATCTAATTATTCTTAATTATATTGCTTTATTGTTTCTAAGTTTAAGTATTTAGGTTAACGATGAGAACCTAAGGAATTAACTCTTTGAGATTCTTAGAATTTAGATTCAAACATATTTGAATTTGGTATGCTATGATTATTTTATTTTTGGAAATTGTCGAATGAGCTTCTCAGTTCTTATTCTTTTAATTTTTTATTATGCTTAGGAATTTAGCTTTCAACATCATTTTCTTACCCATTTTTAACTTTGTTTGTAATAATTTCTTCGTTATTTTAATTGCTTAAAAATTATTTTTCCTATTAAATTGAATTTTTTTTGCTACTATATTAAGGAGAATTTTTGATAGCTTCATTTTATTTAATTTCTTAAATAAAATCATAAAAATTAGGAGAGATATCCTCCTGTTATTGCTGAGCTTAATGACTTTTACATGTTTCTAATGCCGTCTAATTCTAAAAAGTATTTATTTCTAATACCTTTTTAATTTTATTCTAAAAATTATATTATTTAAGTTCTAAATCCTCTAAATTGTTTTCAGCCTCTAGTATTTTTCTATTTAAATTAAAAAAAAGTAATAATTATTCAAAAGAGTTAAGAAATAAATTACTCTGCGCTATTGTATAGGACAGCAGGAGTTATACTATTAACTTTTAATGCCCTTTGTGAAAGTTCTTCTATAGTTAAGATAGCTTGTAAGCACGATTTATCACATATTGTACTTTTATCTTGCTTGTAGGATTTGTTTTTAATAGGGGAAATATTAAATGATTCCATTTCTATTAAATTTATCACTCCAAAATCTTTATTTTTCTATGGATTGTTAAATAAATCACTATCCAAAAGAGAAAATTAACAAATTTAAGTTGTTTCTTGACAGTTATTTAACGCAGGATCAATTTTTATTTGATTCAATTGATATTGAGTAATCTTTTGATTTTAAATAGGTGAGCAATTTGAATTTTTTCTTTCAAAATTGTTCTCTTTTTTATCTAAAAATTCTTTTGTGTTTTAAGATAGTGATGTTGGAATTGATTCAAATGCTCCAAAAGGCTGCTAATTTTATTTTGATTTTATTTAGGATTATTGCTAAAACTAAATTTGAACTTTGTCTTTATTTTTTTTTGTTTTAAAGCCATCATTTTCCTAGCTTTCATAATCTACTTTGTTTAGATTATTTTCTTAGAGAACTTCAATTTTTTTTTTAAGCTTTTACATATGATGAATATAATCTCTCTCATCAAAATTGTTAAAGCTTTTTAATTTATAAATAATTAATATAAAAATAACTAATATTTTATCTTAAAACAAAAAAAGTAAGTAAAATACTGTCTTTCTTAATTAATATTTTTTTCGTCTCTTATATATTAATTAATTTATTGATTTTAAAAACAAATAATTACTCTTCGTTTCTGTAATCAGGCTCAGTTTGTATATTCTTTTAATGGTTTTATAGAAATCCTATTTATTAGCATTCTTTATTATTTTTAAAATCAGCAGAAGTTAAATAATTAGGATTATTGATTTAAATGTTATTCTTTGCTATAATATTATGTAGCTATGCAATTTCATCTTTTTACATATTGATGATGTTACCTATTTGTTAGATAAATTCAAGTTGAATAATTAGAATTAGAAAAATAGTAAGTAATTAATTAATATAATATTGATAATTGAGATTACCCAACATAATAATGAATGAATTTGAAATAAATTAACATAAATATGTAAATAGATATTAATTTACAATAATTGCTTAATTCACGCTTGAGAAGATTTATCTAATTGTCTTTTAAATGAATTTCAGAAATTAATTAATCTATGAATTTTTTCTATATTTTTATGAAAAGAAAAAAATATTCGTTAAAATTTAAAATTTAAATTAAAAATAAAAAAATGCGATATTATATGTATGAATCTTAATTTTCTTTTTAATCAATAACAAAAATTTGTTTGTTGTTGAAAATTGTCTGTAAAAATTCTATATTTCAACTTTACATATTCCATTATTGTGCTTTAAATCTAAGTGTTCCTCACAGATTCTATTGATCTTGACGTATTATTTCGGCCACCTTTAAACATTTAGATCTCATGTTACTATTGTTAACTGTTGAATTTTTGGTATTCCTTTTACAAATCCTCAATTTACTGAATCTTTTTTTATGAATTAAGAAACAAATATGCTTTTTTTTCAACTAATTTACAAAACAGATTTATATATTTAGGATACAAAAAGTGAACAAAATCAACTCAAGTAAATTAAATATAAAAGTATACCTTTGTTTTTAATTCATTCTTCAGTTATATGTTTGCAAATTATGAGTTTTCTAATTAATTCTTAACTGAATGAATCTCTCCTTTTAGTGTTTTAATAGCTGATACATTTTAATCATCTTAATTAGGACTTGATAAAATGTAAGAATTTTTTTGCTAAGTTTGCTGCTACTATAGTTATCCTCCTATACTCTACTCAGTAAGCGTCTTCTGCGAAGACATCTCATCATTAAATGTGAAGCAATATTCTTTTTAATTCATAGGTAGCTGTCCTTATTTGTAGCTAGAACATATATTTAATTCATTTGACCAGCTATTGTTATCACGTTTATAGTTAAAATTATTCTGTTGTTTTCTACTTTCGATTTTTTTCAGTTTTTGAAGAAGTAATTTGCGCTGGGTTGTAATATCATCATCATCATTACTAGATGCTGGATTCATCTTGTTCTCTTGAAATTCTCCTTCTTAGTTTAATTGGTAAATTAAAATATTTTGATTAATTTGATTTCTATCAAATTTTTATTTAGTATTTCTAATAAATGAGCAATAAAAATAATCATACTATCTGTTAATTCCTATGTGTTTCTTGTTATGAAGCGGAACGGGTTCTCGCAAGAATGAGCAGTAGATGGCATATTAAGCTAGGAGAAAGGAGAATGAAGGCCTATATTTACAAAATAATAATGAGTGCTAAATATTCTGAAAAATGTAAAGTGAATATTACCTCCTATATCTGTATGTGTTTTTTGGTTATTCTTTTGTTATTGTTGTTATGTTCTACTCATTTCTTAACAAATATAAGATTAATTTACTTTATATTGTTTTCTTCATAAAAATTTCTTAATTTCTATTTGGATATTTAAGAATAAATAAAAACAACTACCAAATCAAAAATATTTAATATATACCTAAATATCAACAATAATATAAATTTTGTGTCATTAGATTATAAATATACTAATTTATTACTTTATAGATTAATCTATCAATAAACTTTATTGATTTTCAAATTTATTTTTTGTTTGAAAAATACTCATAAAACTCCAAGACTTATTTATTAATAATCCTTACTGCCTGTATTTTTGTTAAATAAATTATAATAGATAAAATATATACTAATTTTTAAAAATTTAAGCAATTAAGATTTATTTATTTTTTATCTTTGCAAATTATTCTTAATTATATTGGTCTTAAATTTATTTAAAAAATACCTAAGTTTTATAAAATTCATAAAGCTAATATGAAGAATACTTTGCTTATTTCACTTCTAAGAAGAAATCAAATTTGTTTTACTAAAATTTATAATTTATTTCAAACAAAAAAAATGAAAAAATGCGAAATTGATTTTATAATTTAATTGAATTTTGATGAATTTTCTTTCAAAAATATTAAATATTTTTTTTATTTAATTTATTTATTTGTTATTTTTTTATCTTTATTGAATTTATTTATTTCTTTTGTTTATGTTAATTTTTAATTTTTATTTGCTTTTTCATGTTTTTTATGTCTGTGTTTTCTATTTTTAATATTTTTATTTCTTTGTATTATTTTAATTTTTTATTTTTATCTGCTTTTGTGTTTTTTCTTCATGTCTTGATTTATCTAATTTTATTTAAATAATTTCTTTTAATATTTTGAAATTTATTTATGATATAACTAAAAAGATCTATTTGGATTTTTAAAAACTTAGGGGTAAATGTTTAATGCATAGCAAAGATTTTCCTTTAAAAACTGAGAGATCTTTTGAGCTATATCATTTTTAGCATATGAAATATTTATTAATAAATATTAATAAAAATAAGAATAAATGGGAAAGAAGATAATTTTTTTGATATTCCTTGTCAGATTTTTTCGACCTTGACATGATCGGGATATATTTCACTCCTTTTATTATAAATCAATTTATAAGGAAACATTTTAAATGACTTGGTTGCGTAAAAAACTGTGGATTTTCCTAGATAGCGATTTATTGTGTTAAAAACTTATTTTGTCATTTATTTGTGTATTTCCTTATTTTAATTTGATTTCTTTCTTATTTATTTTTTTTAATTAATTATGTTATTTATTTTTTTTTTCTTATTATTTTTTCAATTTCCCCCTTCATAATAAATAATTAAATTAAATTTAAATTCAAAAAAATATTTGGAGGGTCTAAATTTTTAATAGTTCTGTCTATTAAGAAATTAATTTTTTTAGTTAAAGATTTATTTAGCAAAAATAAAAAATAAAAATTTATTAAATTGTTACAATAGAATTATTTTACTTTACTTTTAATAAATTATTTTTAAATTTATTGAAAACGCTTACTATTTAAGCTCTCATAAAACAAGTATTTATATTTTTAAAAAGAAAGTATGATTGAATAAAGATTTTTGAAATCATCATATTATTATTTTGTTAAAAATATGAATAATGTTAAAAAATATTTTTGTAACAAAAGAATCTAAATAGTTTTTGATTAAAATGAAATTATTTTTTTTAAGAATTTTTATTTACTATAAAATTAATTTTTTAATAAAAATTGTTTGAAATACATAGAAATACATATAAATTAGAATTGATAAGAATTAAAAAATATTTTAAATTAAACTTTTTTGTAAGTATTAATTGTGACCTTTAAATAAAAAATATATTGAAGTAGTATAAAAATAGATCTAATAAGAAAAATATAAACCTTAACTAAAGATACTTACTTACTTACTTGCATTTTTAAGTATAATTGCAAAATAATTAAGTATTAAAAATAATACTTTTATCATATACTTCAACTAATTATTTATTTATTAAAGAAATTAAAAAAGCTTAAATTTTACTAAAAATATTATTTGATTAATTAGGGAAATAAAAATTCAATTTTATTTACAGAATATAGATAACTTAAACTCATTATAAGTTTTAATCTAATTTGTTAAAATATAAAACAATAATTTTTAAATTTGTAGAGTCAATCAGAATCTCTATTTCTTCAATATCTAAAGGAGTATGAAATTATTTGATGACATCTACATTAACTGCATTTTTGAAATAAAAAATTCTTTGACTTTAATTTGAAACGATGCCTATAATACCTTTGTATATTTCTTAAATTACCTTGTTGAAATCAAAATTTACATTCGCGTTTTGAAACTATGTTTCTACTATTTATTGAATTTACTCTTATTACTAATATACCTTTATTTAAATAGTTTTATTATTTATAATGAATTAATTTTATAAGAATTTTGGAATGAGTTTCAAAAGAGATTTATATTGGTCATTTTAATTTATTTCTGGCTAAGTTAACTATTCGCTCATTTAAAAAGTTGAATCAATAAAAAAAGTATTTTGCTTGTTATTTATTTCTTTTTCGTTGTATCTATTTTTTTTATTTTCCTAATTATTAATAGTATTTTTATGAAATCTCATTCATTTATTCTTATTTTATTATCAGAAAATAAAAATTTTTTTATTGTTTTATAAAAAGCTATTTACAAAACACAAACAAAAACGAAATCACAAATCAAACTCTTATTTGATAAGATATAAGATATTTTTATTTTTTTATGGATTTCTTGAAGTTATCAAGACCTTGATTTTATTGTAGCATATTTTGGCTATTTAAATTAATAGAATATGTTAAAAAATTTTATTTTATTTAAAAATAACCAACTTTAAGGTAAGAGTCAACTTTTTGAGAACCTTGAATTTCTTAACTAAATTTATCATCTCTCTATAACAATCGTCAGATAAATTCTATTTTCTAATTCATTCATGTAGATTTATAAAAGTATAAATATTTAATAAATTTTACATCAATTGTAAATTCAAATTAGTTAATAGATAATTTGTTTTGAGAGATTGATTTAGTTACTGCAAAAATTATAATCCAATCTGGTTATTCCTATTATTTTAAGTTGTAATATTTTTTAAAAATTTCTAAAGAGACTTACTTTAAGTTTAAGGAAAATATGGATATTTGTGGTAATTCGTTCAGACTTAAAAACACGTTCTAGATACAGTCAAGATCAATTACATTTTCACTATATATACAATTATAAATTATTAAAATATATAGATAGACAATTTATATTTACCTAAAATCAAGCTCTAATTTTGTTATTTGCTGCAATTATTTTATCTTTTGAGTGAAATATTAGTAACATCTTGTATCTATTTTCGCTTCGTTTTAACTTTTAAAAAAATGATATTTAAATAGGTCTATAAATTATTTTACTAAAAGTAAATTCTTAAGCTTTGGAGAGTCATGAGTTAAGCCAAATTTTCAGAGAATTTATTTACTGTTTATCCTTAAATTTATATTCCTCTATTAAGAAAATTGTATAAATAAAGCTAATTAATTAAAAGAAAATAAAAATAATTTACGAAATATTCATTTCAATGCTTTAGAGTCTTGAGAATTCCTTAATTGATTACGAAATTAACAAAAACAAATCATTTTCTATATCTGTAAAACTAATAAAAATATAAACTTTATTAATTAAATATATTGAAATTTATAATAATTTACCTCAAATCTAAGGACAAAGATCTTAAATTGGAATTGTTTTACAAAAAAGTGCTGAAGGATTAAACAGACTTTAATCCTATTCTTGAACCACTTTTTATTAAAAAAAGTATTTTATTTTTGTCATATGATTAAAATTTGTAAATTACAATAATTTAATGCACAAACAAGATATTCTTTTACAAGCACTTAGTCCTAAAAATATCTAAGAAATACCTTAATCATCAAACAAATTTTTACTTTTTATAAAGATACAATTATATGATTTATTCTTTTATTTTTTGTGGTAAAAAATTATATGTTACTAAAGTGAAATAGAAAGACTAGTTAAGTGTTCGCATGACTTAAAAGAGTTTGCTAGTTATGCTATTCCTAAGTTGCTTATTTAATTGTTTCTTAGGTTAAAAAAAAATTATCATACTGTCTTATTTAAAAATTAAAATTATTACGACAAATTTAAAGTTAAATTTGTAAGCAAATGCAAGTTTTTAAGCTAGCTACCTAGAAAGAAAGCACTTTGATCAGAAATTTAATTGCAACTATATCAAATTAAATAATTATTAAAATTCTTAATGATTGTAATTGTTAAAAATTGATAAGTATATTTAATATTTCATTTTACTTAGTAAAATACATTCAAATAAATTTGAAATACCTAAAATTGAAGTAAATAGAATTCAGTTATTAAAGCCATTTAATTTCATTCAGTAGTGCTTAAATATGATGACACTTAAAAGAGTTTACTCTTTTTATGAAAAAATAATTAAGTTTTATTTTCTAAACAATTTTATAAAATTTATTAATTACTTTGCTTCAATTTTTAGAACATTTAAATTAGCACATCTACCAATAAGATTAGAAATAATCTTTAGTTCGTCTATTTCTACTTAACAAAAATCTCTTTTTTTTAATATATATAATTATTTTATTCTTTAATTAAGAAATAAATTGTTTTACCCAATCACGATTTCAAGCTAAGAAATTTAAATTTTGTTCTCTAAATGCGCTTACATACATTCGTATATGATTTCAAAGATGGTAGTTTATTCTCTAAATTTTAAAATAGATCTATTATTGGTTGCAAAATAATGAATTGGATTTTACTTAAATTCTACTTGAATATTTTGATAGAGAGATTGTATTTGAAATTCATCTTTGATATACGAACATACTTTCAAACTCTTTTAACTTTTTAAAAATAAATTTAGAAGAAAAAATAAAAAAAATAATTTACTTTATAATATAAGATATTTTATCCACTTATTTATCTTCTTATCTCCTCTGCTTCAGCAGCGAGTATCCTTCTAAATTAACTACTTTATTTTCAAATCTATTTTGATTACTCATGCTTTTGATTTCTTAAAACTTATAATAATTTATACAAATTTAACAAATAGATATAGAGAAGCTTATTAAATGAATTCATTTATCATAATTTATCAAATAAAAATTGATATAGGCGCAAAAAACTTTAAAAAGATAATAATGATTTAATTTAGAAGTTTTCTTTATTCTAATTTTCTAAAAGATTTTTCTTTAAAATAAATAAAGAATTTCTATCTTTATGTAATATATATATATATCTATCTATCTATTAAACAACAGTGGATAAAAAATAATATTATACAAATATTAATATGAAATAAAATAAATTAATTAAAAATATAATGCTAAAATTTAAAAAACGCATATTACTTAAAAAATAACTTTCATTTTTAAAACAAAAGAAGTCAGTGGAATTGAATAAAATAATAATTTTCTTTTGATTTTTTATATGATTTAATAAAGACTAAAATATTTTAAAACACATCTAATTTACTTTTAATAGATTCGTTATATTTAATTTCAAGAAAGATTTAAAACAAATTGCTTTGAAGGTAATTAAAATCATATAGTTTATTTAATACTTATAATACACTTTAAATTTTAATAGTTCTAATTGAAATTGAAGAAATAATAAAGATTTTTTAAAAAAATATTCTTTTTTTACTTATTATTTTATGAGAATATTCATGAATTTAAATAGATATTTAGGACTTATTCTTATTATTTTTTAATGGGCAAGGTCAGAACAGCTAACTCAAGTAGATTAAAGTTAATAATAGCATCAAACATTAAAATAACAGAAGCTTAATTCTAAGATTTAGCAGACATTATTATCCTCAGATATTGAGTTAATTTCTAAAGAAATTAAATTAACAGAAGAAGCTTTAAACCTTTATGAAAAAAAATTAGAAATATTACAAAAGGTTCATGAATACTACAAGAAAGACGAAAGTTAATTATTAGTAATCATTTTATTTTTTAAAGTTTTCATACTCAAAAATAATTTAAATAATGTCATATTTCTCATTGTCACATATCTTTTTAGTTCGAATTAGTAATTAGCTTTTTACAAGGCACTAAAATTGCATTTATAAATTATTAAAATTTCAAATAACCAAACAAAGAACATGAAATTATTTTAGTTTATTATTAATTACTTCAAATCTTATAGTTATTTAGAATATTACTTTTGAAGTGTTTCATTATAAATAAAAAATTAGAAGATGATTTAAAAATGTGAACAATGTTAAAAAGCAATTTTGTAATTTTAATAGATTTTAATTAGCTTTCTTAAAATTAATTAGTATACCAGCAATGAATTTTTAGAAGAGTATTTAGGAGAAGAAAAGCTTTTGAAAATTCTTTACAATTAATTTGGAAGCAGATTTTAATAATATGAAGATTCAAAGTATAGTATGCAAAGGAAATAATTGAATCAAAAATAGCTTGCCAACAAATTTACTAAAAAAAGCTAATTTAATATTACTTAGAATGTCAGAGAAGTTTAATTTTTAAATACTTTTTCATATAGAAGCTTTTAAGGTACTACTTTAAGCTATATGATAACTAATTTGTTATAAAACCATACTTTAATCATATACGATTTGCACGGATAACTTTTAATTGATCCTTATATTCCTGGTCATAGGATTCACCTGCTTGCATTAGCTCCAAAAGTTGATGAAGTTATTATTGCAACTTTAGGATTAGATAATTCTATTAGAATTGGAAGATTAGAAAATAAAAGAATAAAACTTAATGTAACTGAATAAGAACTCAACTCATAGAATGATGATGAAGACGATTTTATTCCTAAAAAGTATATAGGAAATAGTGATATACCCTTTGATGAATAAAAAAATTAAAAACAAAATTTAAAATCATTAAATGGGACTACAGCAGCAGGAATGCAGTATAGATCTAGAAATAAGACATAAATTCATTTAAATAATCCTAAAAATTTAAATAATACTCTGAACTCAACTTTAATTGACTTGAATTAAAAAAATAAATCTTCTTTGAACTCTACATAATCCAATAATTAAAACACATAATAAACTAGTGGTTATAGGTCAAGATTAACAAAATCTAAAAAACCTGAAAAATATAAATATGTTATTTAAAAAGAAACACCTATAAAGCTAATAGATTACACTAATTCTACTTCTCCTCCAGTAAAAAAAACTTATTGCTTTTAATACTTTCTTTCTTTCATTTTAAAATTTGTTTTTGTTTTACTTATTATTTTATTAATTCATTTATAAAATGTGCAGGAAAGTATCTATTCTTCTATATTGCAAATCACTGTGAAGGGTACAAGACTTTTTTTGATAGGAGATAAGCTTGGTAACATACAGTAATCAAAAAAATTTATGATAAAAAATCAATTAGATTTATTCTAAATTATAAAACATTAGTGTTTATTTTAGAAATGGAACTTACAAAGGAAAAGTCAAAGTAGCTAATGAGCCCATCATATAACTATTAAAAGCCTATCCTAATACTATTTATGCAAGTAAAAAGCATGCAATTTCTTTTTAATGATCATAAAAATTAATATTTTTATCTTTGAAGTGATTTATTTATAATTTTTTATGGTATAAAAAGCAAAATCTTAGATTGGTTAGTTCAATCCACTTCAATAGGATATTGCATTGCCAGTTTGTGAATCAGTAAAATAAATTAATTAATTAAATATACTTTTCATTAAATTTATTTTATTTTTTTTATTTTAAGATTGCTGAAGGAATAAAAGAAATATAGCCTGATTCGATATATAATAGTCACTTTTATTTGCTTACTTAAAATAACGAAGTTTTATTAATTGAAATGAGAACTTCTGATAATTCTTGTAGGATTAAATAAAAAGTAATTTTAAAATAATTAATTATGATATTTTATTTTTTTAATTGTATTTTTAGCTAAATCAGTTTGAGCTATACTAAAAAAAATCTCTACCGGATGAACCTGATAGTGATACTAGTTTAATAGTTATCAAAAATAATTTAATGATTTGGAATAACTAAAATAATTTGCTAAAAGTTTTTAATACATCAGATATTTTACAAGAGTAAACAGAGTTATATGAACCATTTGATATTGAAATCTAGAAAAAGCAAAATTAAAATTCTACTCTCAACTATAAATATCAAAAGATTACAAGTACTTCTACTTACATATTGGTGCATGAAAAGAATCAAAACATATCAAATATAGCTGTTTTTGAGGTAACTATTCCTCAAAAGTAAGAAACTGATTTCATAAATAATATAAGAGTTCCAATGTAATTAATTGATTTTCAACAAAGTGTTTGTTTTGTATTAACTAATATATTTTCTTAATAGATTGATTGTAGCTGTTGTAGTTTTCATATTGTATCAATACTTCAAAAAGGATCAAGATGAAGCAAAAACTACTTTTAGCGATATTAATTCAAAATTGGATAAAAAGAGTGAAGAAGAAGAAAGCAAACCAGAATAAAGTAAGAAATCTCTTAATGCTATTGAAAATGGACCTAGTGAAGGTGGAAACGCCAAAGAAAGCAATACAAGCTCTTAAACAAGCAGTATAAGTCAAATATAATAAAAGAATTAGTAGCTTTCAAACCTAACTCCTATCCAAAAGCAAAATAAAAATGTAAATTATTATTAATTGATTTGTAAGTAAATAAATTTCTATTAATAAGTAGTCTTCTAGGTACAAATCAGGCAAAATGCACGACATAGATGATATAGATTACAGAAAATATCTTCATTATTGAAGGATAAATGGTCAATTTATTAAATTTATTGAAAATATTTAAACCTTAAAATAAAAAATAAATAAAATATTTTTGTGAATTTTTTTTATTTTATTTTTAGTAATTACCAACTTTAGTAAATTCATTAATTAATTTAGACAAATTTCATTGCATAAATAAAAAGTTATTCATTTAAATAAATATTCTTAAAAAACTTACACATTAAATTGCTAAATTATATGAATAAATTTTAATATAAAATTATTCTTACGAATACAAATTATATTTTTCTTTTTTGTTTATTTTATTTGTCATGATGCTATTTTTGTAGAAACTTTTTCTAACTTTTCAATAAAACTTGGAAAAAAGTACTAACCAGAACGAGAGAGCTCATTTATATTATAATCCTATGATATAATTTCATAATTATTCTACTTTTAAGGTATTGGCATAGTATGAAAATTATCCTTTGATTGAGATGATTGCATGGAATACCTCTTATTAGCTGCTATTAGGTTATGATTTTAATATATAGAATAAAAAGAAATAAAATTTTACTGTATTCCTCAGGCTATCCTTAAACCATTTTGATAAACTGTTTATTTTTACTTTGTAGAACTTATTTTTTTTCTTCCTCAAACTTATTTTTTCCTACAACCTAAATAAATAAATAATTTCAAAATTAAAAAAAACGAATTAACTTTTTATTAAAATTACAATAAAATCATTTATGGGTTATTCGAGAATGACCATTTTTCCTTTTAGTTTTTGTTAGCTCTCTCTGACTTTGCTTTCAATATAAAACTGGCTTGAAGTTCTTTTGTAAGCAGAAAATGCGCTCGAGGAAGATAAGTGAAAATTATTTGGATCTTGTGCATTTCTAATTACTTCTATTTCTTTATTTTAATCAAAAATAGTGACAGTCATAAATCCACTAAATATATCAGATTAAGTATTTTCTTTTGTGTCAATTAAATCTTTTAGCTTTACTTTTTATTTATTCCTTTCATATTAATCTTCTATGCTAGGAAGATTCAATACAACTTTTGACTTCTTTACTTAAACAGGGTCTTCATCATTGCTCTTTTTATTTATGTCTTCTGTATATGTCCTCTTATGAGGTTTTTAATCATCTTATTCTTGTTTTTTATCTTTTGGATACTTTCTTAAATACATGTACCATATTCTTCAATTTTTTTTAAAATTAAAATTTATGAAATTGTAAATTAAAAAAAATTATTATTTCATTTAAATAATTATTTATCAAATTAATTTTTTTTCCTGGAATAAAGCTAAATAATTTTTTGGGTTCAGAAGCTTTATCTTGCATTTTTATTGTTAAATTTAAATAAATTTTAAAACTTATTTGAGTAAATTACCTTTTACCAAACCTCTCATCCTCTGTTTTAAGGTTATCAAAAGCCTATGCATATTCCACTTTTCTTCTGTGTTATTCTCCTCGTAGCATACAAGAATCTGTAGGTTATCTTTAACTAAGGATAGCTAGCTATTTTATTTATTTATCCCAATCATGTAAATGCTTTTAATAATTATCTAAAACCCTTTCTTCTCTTGTTATTATATTTTTTTATTCTAGTGGCATGTCATTAATTAATTTTTATTCCATTAGAGTTGACTGTTGGTGTCTCTCTTCTATTAGTTTTATATCTCTAAGAAGATCATCTTTAGAAACTAAATATAATTTATTTTTTTTTATTTTATAAATACTTTTTAATTTCAATAAAAAAGAAAAAAAACCTTCAATTTATGATTCGTTTCTTTTCATTGTTTTCTTTTTTGGTTGGACTTATTGCTTAATTACACTTTATGTTGTATCAGGTCTCATTACAAAAGATTTATCAGTATGAATTGAAAGCTACTTTATTAATAAAAAACTATAATTAGAATTCTTAAATAGATTTATTTGATTAAAAAGTATTAATTTGTTAGCTTACTTTCGCAAATGAGTTATTTTGATTATACTCACTACTACTGTTTTTAGTCTAAAACATTTATCTTTTAATTGCACTTTTATTTTCATCTTCTCCCTTTGAGAAAGATTCTTTTTAAAACTATGAAGCTCTGCGTGCTTTGCTTAATTATTTTTCTTGCATTTCCTTTTGTTTCATATACCATTAAGGTTATCCAACTAATGTATAATTTACTAGCTTTCCACTATTATCTATGCGAGGCCCTACATTAAATTCTTTATACATGCTATGATTTATAGGATTATTTTTCTCAAGGAAAATATTTTTCTCTTTTGTGCGATCATCTTGAGTTAAGGGATTTGGACCTATGAACTTACTTACTTGAAATGCTGTATCTTGTTTGCAAGACTATAAACTATTTTTAACACTTAAATTATTTGAATCTTCTCCTAAACCTTTCTTTTCTGAATTTTTCTAAATATTCCCTTGAGTTACTGTCAAAGATACGGTCTTTTTGACATCTGTACTTCCTCCAATAGTCAGAACTCTATTTTTTTACACATCTAAAGGAGAAAGAAAATTTTTTTGATTTTATATTGGTTGCTTATTTTGATTTTGAATGCCCTTAAGTCCTATTATAGAGTTATAGGTATTAACTTTATCATTCTTTTATTCTACCGAAAAGTAATTCGATCTATCTGTAAAAGCAGCAGAAGTACCTAATAAAGAATTTTACTGATCAGTTGTTTATGTAAGTTTTTATTCGTTTTCATACTTCTTAATATCTTTAGCTAATATATACTTTTTTGACTTCTCAGATACAAGAGAGTTATTATCTTTTCTGATATTGCTTTCTACCATTTGAAAATAATCAAAATTATTTTAAGAAGATATTGTAGAAATATTTGTTTGTATTTAACTCTACATTTTTAGTTATTAAAATAAAAAACCACTTTGATTTTTAAAATGAATTATTGAGTTAAAATTATATTATTTATTTATTTATCTATCTAATATATTTACTACTGTTCCAATAAATATAAAAGCTTATTATTTATTTATTCTATCTTTCTTTTAAATTTTTCAATCAAATTGGTTTGATTAACCAAAAAAATCAACAAAAGTTATAATCTACTCAAAATAAAAATAAATAAATAATCGTTTTTTTTATATTATTCTAATCATATCATTAAACTATTATTCAAATCATTAAATTTGAACATCACAAAAAAGTTATTTGCAAATTTATAATAAAAAAAATATTTTTCAATAATAAAAATAAAATGAATAATTATTAAATATGCACTAAAAAATTACCCATTTGATTATTTTACTACAAATAAAATTGAGATATCATAAACATTTTAAGTAGAGTCTCTAATAATACCCTAAATTCCTGCATTAATTATCAAAAATTAAATCACGAATCTTTAACAAAATAGTTAATTTATTTTCTTTATTTGTTAGGAATAAAAAATGACTAAAACTAAACAAATTATTTTATTACAGTTATTTTCATAAAATTTTATCAAAAAATAAAAATTATTTTTTAAAATTTATTTAAATTATTTGTATTTTATATAGATTAGATAAAATATTATCATTAATTAGTGGAACGTTTATATCAGATATTATATCATTTTAGTTTATTGAATAACATAAAAATTAAAAATGAAATTAATCATATAATTAAAATCTACTTTGTGGTTTATATTTTAATATGAGAAAAAAATCAATTTAAAAAATTACACTTAGCTATTTTGTTTTTATTCAAAAATATATCAGATTCAGTAGATTTTTTATTTATAAACGCTTGATATCACTAACTTTAAATACATAAATTTTATAACTTTATTTGTTTTATCAATTAGATTGAGCTATCGCTAAAGTTTAGAATAAACATTATTAAGAATATCAGATAAGCAATATAATTAAGCTAATTAGTTAGCTCAAATAGATTATTTTATTTCCAAATTTAGATAAATTTATGATCGGCACTTCAGTTTTAAGTCAAGCTGGCTAATAGCTGCTTACTCCAGCAAGAAATTTGCAAATGAGTCCTTAAAAGAGTGGTGAAAATATGAAGAACCTACTTTAATATGATTTAAGAGATAGCCAAATAAATAATTCAGCAAGTAGATTCAAATAAAAGCAGCCTCTTTCTTATTCTGATTATTACTTTAGTTAAAACCCAAATAGCAAGGAAGAATATGCTAAAATGCTAGATGCTTAAATTGAACAAAAAAAGTAGTATTAAAACATTCAAAAAGAATATTAGAGAAATAATAAAGATTTAGGGAAAGTAAATAACATTAATCCTCACTTGATTCCTGAACCTTAAATTGCGACCAACTATGGATTTTAGAATACAATGTAAACCTAGTAGACAAATCAAGGTTTCAGTTAGCTAATGAAAAGTACAGGAAATTATGACAATGTATTCTTTCCTAAAAATGAGCTTTAAAGAACTAATAAGGACAAGTTTTAAGTTGATAGATAGACACCCTAGTAATCAAATGCATTGCTAAAACTAACTGGCCAATCTACAAACACTATAATCCCTTTAAGATTGTCACAGAGCCAAATGAATATATAAGATTAAGGGTAACCCTTTTTGCAAAGCTAGATGAGTTAAGCAAAATTAAGTAAATAATGAATGAATGATTTAAAATAATTTTAAAAATATAATTTTTTTATTAATGCATATGTAATGCAATGAAATGAATTATCTTTTTTTTATTAAACTAAGCGAACACTTTGTAAAATCAATACTCAATTACTGGAGGAACTATTTAAAAGAAGACTGTCAATTTTAGCATGCCTTACAATAGCCAAAAATAGACTTTAGGATAAGAAGATAAGGAAACATTTTTCGATAAATGGAGAGAATAAAGTAATAGCTATTGGAGTAAACCATAAAACTATAGAGGAATATTGAAAAAAGAGAATATAGCTGAAAGTTAACTATTAGAGAAAGAGAGGAAGCAAAGAGAACTTAACTAGGCCTTGTAGGAGTAAATTTTATACAAAAAAAAAAAATAAGAATTGGAGGAAAGATAGAGAAAGTTAGAAGACTTGGTTTTTGCTGAGAAGCTGAGAGCCGAGCAAAGAAGTGAACCAAGACCTTTGAGCTCAGTTAATGATTTGAAATAAATCAAAGCAGTTGCTGCTCAGCAAGACCGTCTGTAGTAAAGAAATCTAGTGAGTAGAAAGTTAAATTCAAATAGCTAAAATAAATAAAACTTTGAAGATGTTAAAGAGTTGCCGAGGACACCACCAAACCAAAGCAACAGAAATTCATTACAAATGGAAGGGCCAATGGTGAGAATTGAAAAAATTATAGATTTTTCTTCTAACAGAGCTAAGGCACCTTCTCCTAGAAATAGAAAATCCTCACAAGGTATGAATTAGCAAGATTTAGTATTGAGTGAAGTTAGGGAAGCTGCAGAGCTTGATATGGACTACATCAAGGATTATTACGAATTTTAAAAGAAGGTTTTTAACAGGTAGATGGCTAGTTTGCAAAAAGAAGTAAAAAATTCATTTGATATATTTTATTGAATTCAATATATTAAACACTTTATCTTACAATACCAAATATTATCAGTGAGTGTATGGTTGGAATTCACATCATTTTATTCAAAAATTGACATACATTTTTCTGAAATAAAAGAATAGCAAATAAAATTTTTTTATTTTTTCTATGGTTAGTATTTCAAATTAAAAAATTTGTATTTGTGATCAATTTTCCTATGTTTTGTTTGCCATGCTCATTAAATTTTTTTCATATATTAAAATTTCAGGTCTCGGGATTTAATGACTAAAGGACATAAGTTTTTAAAGATATGCTTTAGCTAAGAGAAAAATCTAAGTAAGACCACTTATTAAGTTTAATGTAACCTAGAGATGTTTTAGAAGATAGTAAATATATAATGGCATAGAGAAAATAAAATTTATATAACTTTCACTAACTAGAGGATATAAAAAGCTTGAATGAAGGCAGTAACCCATATCTTTAGGGAATTAAATATTTACCATCAAGCAATTATAACTTCTAAAATTACTATAGTGACAAATAAATAAACTAGCTTGTTAGTCACAGCTAATTGGTTCCTCAGTCTCAACTTGCAAAACACAAAGGCAAAAAGAAAAGAGCTTAGTAAGATAACTACGATGAATAAATTATTGGAGAGGTAAAAAGAAAATTAGAATTTTATGAAAGAATAAATAGGAAGAAACCTCATTCTGCTGGATCTAAGCCGCAAAAAAATTTAAATGAAGAAAACTCATCTAGCCAAAATTATTAAGAAAATGGCTAAAACAAAAACTAAAAACCAAAAAACAAAAAATAAAAAACTGTTGAAAATGAATTTTTAGAAGATGAATAAGATGCTAACTAATAATCATTAAATGCCTCTACATTATAGATAGAAAAATAAAAAAGGCCATAATCATCAAAGAATTATGTGGAATTATAGACAGTAATAGACCTTGAAAAATTTAGGAAAGAAGCTTTTAATGGGAGAAAATTAGATTTTGAAATTCTATAAGAAAATGAGAAAGAGCATCAAAGTTAGGTAGAATAATATATATGGGATATCTTGAGCTAAAACAGTGATGAGTATGATGAATTAGACCAACAAATTGATGATTGTATGAATGATATTGAAAAAATGGTCAACAAAGAAGCTATATAAAATCCTCCATAAATTGAAGATAAAAAGTTAAGCGAAATAGAAATGCAAAGAAAAATGAAGGCCTTTTTGAAAGGTAAAGAGTTGTAAAATGAACATCTTTAACTACTTCTTAGAGAATAGGCAAAAGAAAAGCTCAGACAGATAGAGAAAGAAAATTTATAATTGTATGGTTAGTTCGACAAAAACTTTTAAAATACTCCCAAAGATTATGTCAACTTATACATATAAAATGCAGATATAAATATAAAAAGTTAGAATCATGAAAATACAAGCTAGTAAGGGTTACAATAATAAGAAAATTTTGGTTAACATTTTGATAATTAAGAGAGTGTCAAATAAGAGAATTAAGATTAATAAAATGAAGAGAGCCAGTAAAAATAGGCGTATAGCATCTAGGAAAATAATAAAAATGATGAAAATGGGAAGAATTAAAATTATTCATCTCAAAGAGAATTTCATAAAATTGAAGAAATAAACGAATCTGGATTCTCGGAATTTAAAGAATAATAGAGTTAAAAAGATGATAAAGAAAATGAAGAGTAAATGGAGAATTTGAAAAATAATACCTTTCAATAATAAAATCTAGTTAATTCAAATCAAACATAAAGCTACACCCATAACAAAGATTAAAGAAAAGAGATTAGAAATGATTTAATCAATTTATATGACAATGTTATTAAAAGTAATAAAAAAGCTTATGATAAAGACCTTTTCTAAACAAGCTTGAATAACATAGATGAAATGCTAACTTATTTTAGGGAACCTCCTTAAAAGAAAAATTTATATTGAAATAATTATTTATCTGTTTGTTTATTAAGCTTTTACTCACAATCAAAATTTTTTATGCTGTTAATAAGAAATAATTAATTTCTCTAATTAATGCTTAAATAGAGACTAAAAAAAGGGATTTTATGAATAGATTTAATTAGTTTTAATTATTTTTCATTACTTACACAATTATTGGTCAGCGTTTTAATTAACATAATTTTTAGTCATTTAAATTAATTTGTTTATTTTTCAAATAAATGATTTGACAGTATTTTTAGACTTTTATGTTTAAAAAAATATAAGTATGATTGATTTCTTTACTTTCGAATTATATTCATATTCTACAATTTAAAATAGAGATAAAACTATTAATTCATACATACATACACACATTACATAAACAAATTTTATACAAATAAAGGTTTTTACAATTATTACTTAAAGCTAACATTTTAGTTTTGTTAATTATAAAGAGTATTTTTTATTAGTAATAACTATATTGTTTGAAAGAAAGAAACAAACAAACAAATAAATTTATTAAGATTAAAGCAATAATTTGATTAGTTTGTCATTATTTTTAAAATATTAGGATTATTATATTTATTTAATTTTTTGTTTATATTAAATGAGCTTCTTTTAAATCATAAGGAAGAAAATACATTTTAACAAATTCAATATCAATAACATTTTTAAATACCATTGCTGTTTCTGTTTCTGATTTTAGTATTTCAATTATTCCTTCATAAATTTTATCCAATTTTTCTTATGTTATCAAGTTTTAATCTGCAGAAGGAAATTTTTTTAATATATATTGGTTAATTTTTTCATAAGAAAGGATATTAGCAATTGTTACAGGTTTTTTATTATTCTTTAATTCAGCCTGCATGAACACAGGTAGTATGTTATCTAGAAGTTATTTTATCTGATTTTTATCAAAAGTTTTAACAGTATTTTGCTACATTTTCTTATTTGTTATTTTTTTTCTTTTTTTAACAATTTCTATTAAAATTAATTATTACATTTACTTTTTTAATTATTTTTCATTTAAAATTTATTTTTAAAGATAATAAATGTATTTTATTATGTATATCAATTAACATTAAATACAAATATTTCTTTTTCTACTCTTCGATTTTAGATAATTATATTCAATTTTATTATTCATTATCATTATTTCAATATATAAAATTTTTATAAAATATTTCAATAAAAAAAAATTTAATTAAAAATCTAAAATAGTAAAAATGTTATAAAATAATGTTTTTCAACGTAGAGATAAATATTGACATCAATGCACTCTTCAAGATATTAAAATAAATAAAATGATTTATGGATTAATACTAAATCTACATTTAAATTTAATACACTTAAAATCTGAGAATTAAACATTTCTAATAAAAATTAAAGTCAAAATAAAAGAAAAATACAAACATCATTATCATAATAAAACAATTGATCTCACAAAAAGTAAATTAATTTATAGTTCTAGGTCACAAATTTTTATTTTATTTATTCATTCTTTTAAAGACTTTTCCCATTAGAGCTAATTCTAGTTTATTAAATATGAAAATTAAAAAATTTTAGAATCATATTTGTACTAAAATAAATATTATTTATTAACGGTTTAAAACATTTTTAGGTTCCATAAAATATAGCATTTATTTTAGGTTAATGATAAATTAAAAATAAATGTTTAATGACAATAATTTCTTAACTAAAAAACAGTGAATATAAATCCCCTTTTTCTTATACTTTTAAATTTTAATAAAACTTGTTCTAAAATTTTGAAATGTAATAATGATACTCCTTGATTATTGATATTTATTAAAAAAAAAGTATTTTAATTAATAGAAAAATCAAATGTTTCTGAATTTTCATACATAAATTTATTGCAAATGAGATACATTCGTACTATCTTAAATGTGTAAGGTTAAAAGAATTTATATCTTATAATAAAATCAATTTAAATTTTGCTTAGTTTGTATTTATATCAACTAAATATATCATTTTATTGAAAACAAACTATTTAACATATAAATATTTTATTTTAGATTCAAAATAAGTTAAGCGAGTCAATTTCTCTCTTCTTATTTACAACTTTTTTGATGAGCCTCACATTAAAAATAAAATAAATTCTTTTATTATAATTTCCTATTATATTTTTTTTCATAAAAATATTTAATATCAATTTTATCAAATGTGAGTAAAGAAATTACCTTCACATATTGATTTCAACTAATTAAAATTCAAAATATTTTCTTAATAAATGTATAATTTACTGATAAAATGTTTAATAAAGTCAATAAACAAAATAAATCCTAAAATATAGACAAAACCCTATATGAATTATCAGAAAAAGTATTTTTAACAAACTGTTAACTTACTAGAGAAGTCATTTTAATTTTTTTGTCTTTTTTAATTAACGTTGAACAAATAAGCACATAAATAATTCCAAAATAAATAATTTTTATCTGCAAATTTTTTTTTATTTGATTAAAAATTTTAAATCAATATATCTTAGTAAATATATTAATTAATTAATTTAGAAGAAAAGCTTCAAAATAAATTTATAAAATTGAGATAAACAAAATATTAATTTCTTTATTGAATATTCAGATTTCCTTTAAAAAAATAATTTTTTTATTCAGAGAAATTTAAAATACTGAAAAGGTAAAAATAAAAAATAAAATAGCTAACTTAGCGCAAATATGAAAGAAATACTTTTATTAGCTTTTTATTTTTTAACAGAGTTAAATTTATATTAAATCTTTGGTTATTATTTATTTTATTTAAATATTCATTTTTAATAATAACTCTATTTATCACTCTAAATATAATTATTTCGTTTTTACAAAAAATATTTACTTGCTTAAAAAATGTATTTTTTATTTTATTAAATTTAGAAATAATTAAGAACTTTTAAACTAAACTAAACTATACTTTTTAACTAACTAATTTCACAAAAAAAATAAAATAATATGAAAAATAAATAACAGTATTAAAATGAATAATTTGGGTTGCTTTATTTTATTTATATTTATGAATCATGAATGCTCTTTCATGGATTATTGGCTTTGAAGAGTTTAAAATGTTGAAAGTGACTTATCTTTAGTAGAAACGGGAGTTAAATCTTTTTTTATTTCCTAACTACCAACTTACTGTAAGTTTTGCTTTTAAGATCTTAAGAAGCAAAAGTTGTTAGCTTCATTTATTAATGTTTAGAAACATCTAGTATTAAATTCACCTTTTATAGCCAATTCTGGCTTTTCTTACTTCTCATGAATTTGCATTACTATTTCTAATGCATCATTTACTACTTATGGAATAACTTAACTTTACACAACAGTGTCTTTTTAATATATATAAAAAATCATTTAATTTTTAGAAAATGTAATCCAATAAGAAAGAGTTTATTATTTCATTCATATTAAAAATATTTCAAAAATTTCAGCAACGAATTAAGAAAAAAAGTTATTAATTATTTTTAATTAAATTAATAAAATTATTTCAAATAAGTTTAATTAATTTTTTACCTAAATGAAGAGCCGGATTATGATTCATTTCAATCAAGTAAGGAGTAAAATCGCTTCCTAATAAGATATCACAACCTAGTAATTCAAAGCAGCCTTATTTTTTATCTAATTTTTTCTCAGCTGAACGTATAACATAAGTAAGAACAGATTTTATTTTCTTTTTTAATTCATCTAGTTATTTTAGAGAAACGTTGTAGTTTTACATGACATATTTCTTTTTTTATAAAGTTTTTTTATTGAATTTATAGAAAAGCTAAATTAATTTTAAGAAAATTAATAATATTAATCGAAAGCAGCATTTTATGTGTTAGCATTTAAAACTTTAACAATAAAAGATATTTTTAATTTTATAAATTAAACTATAATAAGGTTATCAAAAAAATATATTCAACTAAACTCATAAAAAGTAAAATTAATTTTACTTCAAACCTCTCTACACTCCAGATAGTGTTTTCTTTGTTTTTTTAGAAATTAGGATGTTTCTTTTAAATAGCAGCATTAGTTAAGTGAGTGAATTTTTCATTATTATCATCAACATTTTCTATTTTACATTATAATAACTTATTAATAAATATTTAAAATATCTACATAAATTGCAAATATTTCATATCAAAAAATATATTTTGATTTTTTCAAAATATTTATATTCATATTTTATTTTTAACTTTATCATTTAAAAAATAAAAAAATTATTTTATTAAATATTTGTGACTAAATTTTTACTTATAAATTTCATTGATTGCTTTGTGTTACTTATTTTACATTTAATTAGATATTTAATCATTCATCAAAGAGATAAAAGTTTAATAACTTTTTAACATATCTCATTTAATTCTCTAATCAAATTAATTTATATTTTTACGAATTATATGTCAGTTAATTTTTTATTTTATTAAATTCTTTCTCTAATTTTATTTTTGCTTTATTTAAATCTGAAGATGTAAGTTGGAAAAACAAACATACTTTAAACAAACATTTTAATTTAAAAGAATTTATTAAATCATAATAAAATAGAAAACAATTCAATTATTAAAAAAATAATATACCTTTATTGTAGTCATTCATGGAGAGACGAAGGTACCCAGGATTATAGAGGACAAGAAGAGGATCAGTGCATGCAATAAAAACGTAGACACGCATATCAAATTTCTTTTTATCAAGTAGTAATGGGCTTTCTATATATCTTTATATTATACATTTCTTATGGAAGACTTAGAATTTAGTTGAAGCAATAGACTTACCTTACCTAAGGGAATAACTCTAAGACTTTAAACGAGTAAATTCATCTTTAAACTTTTTAATATCAGACACCATTTAAATTCCTTTACCACAATTAAAATTGGTTGGTTTGTTTATCCATAAACCAGTATTTTTCTAGTTCAAAAAGTTCTATTCTTCTATGGAATAATCGTCTCTGGTCACATCTAAGCGAAATGTTTCAGGCATAAACTAGGAAGAATGAATACCATAGGAGCTAGCTAAGAATTTATCTTTTGACTCAAAATCTTTTATAGTTTATACAAGCCCTGACTTAGTTGCGATAATGGAAATATTTTGAATGTGATTAACCTTATTAAGAAAGATAATAATATAAATTTATTAATAATTAGATTATAATAACAGAACTTTTATTTAAATTTTCTATTATGAAAAAGTTAGTTTCAACACTAATATATAGATAGATAGATTGATAATTTGATAGATTCTGGATATAAGAAAAGACAAAATGATTAATTTGAAAAAAACGCCAAATAAAAATGAAAGAGCATAAAATAAATTAAATAATTTTTGCTCAATTTCACTCATTTTTGTTTTAAAAATAAACAAAAAAATGGTTTTGGCGTTAAATTTCTTTAGCTATTTTCTTTTAAGATTACAATATTTTTTTGAAATTTTCAGAAATATAGCGAAATTTAATAAAATTTTACTATTTATTATCCATCATGGAAGAATTGCCAATCTATTTCGTTGATTGTTTATACCCACTTAAAATTAAATTTTGTCCAAAACTTCAAGCTGCTATCTAATACATTCCATCCCCTAATTGTTATTAAGGTATTATTTAATGAATATCAATTTCTTAGACTATGTAAGATGTGGTATTTTTTAAAAATTGTTTTTTGTTTCTTAGAAATAACTTATTGATTGATTAATTGCTACTGCGTTCTAATTGTTTGTTAATTAATATGCTTTAATTAGCATGAAAAGAGTTTGAATATTAATAAATTGCATTATTTTAATAAATAAGTCTTGGCCTTTAAAATTTTAAGCTAACAAAATAGGATTTACAGAAAAAAATTATTACTTTTTTTCAAAGAATTCTCTTATTAATTGATCATTGTTGCCTTTCCCAATGAATACACTTTTTTTTTATCCTTAAGGAACTGCGCTTTAAGTCATTATTGGTGGCAATTAGGTTTTATTTTAAGGCTTAATTTGTATTTATAATTGATTGCCTCCATATACGTTTGTCATTGTTTTAATAGACTTTATTTAAGGAGAGGTGTATTACTTAAATTTCTAACCACTTGTTTTAACTGGAGTAAGAGCTCTCTTTTGAGCATCTTTCTTTTAAGCATAAATCTATGACGAAATATTTTGACCATTTTTTATCACCCTTTTATTACTTTAAAGAGCAGCATAGTCATACGCCTATTGTTGCTACAATTTTTATTAATTATTAATCTGTAAAAGCATTTGTTTGATTTTGCAATACCAATCAAAAATTTATTAATTTAATTATTATCTATCGTTAGAAATTGATCAATAGTACTAATTTAATAAAAAAAATTCTTCATGCCTTAATTTTTTTCTAAGATAAATAGATAGAAAGATAGATAGATCATCATTCAATATACTTTCAAATTCTAAACAGTTTGTTTTTTTTGCATATAACCAAAAATTGTTGCTTAGCAAGCAAGTCTATTTTCTTATGAATTCTAGTAATTCAATTTAAAAATATTTCTAGTAAAAACAATCAATAACACTCAAAATGTAGCCATTTCAAGTATTTATTAAAAACATATCTTCATATTTAACTTTTTAATTTATTTCATAGATAATCTACTCAAGATTTAAGCTTTTTAAATAATCAACAACAGCTTTAATTTGAATACTTTCATATTTTTTCCTAAAATTCTATTACATATTACTATTATAAATTTTTAGAATCTTCATTGAATTTCAGTAAGTTTTTATTTACATGTAAACACTGTTTAAAAAGTAACTCAAGGTTATTGAATTTTAATATTTAAATAAAAAGAATATTTTACAAACATTTCAAGACTTGAACTTGAATTAATTTATTTATTTATTTATTTGAGAAATAGATTTAATCGTTTAAAGAATGTTAATAAATTTAAATAAAAATATTTAAATTAAAAATAAATTATTAAAAAAATATAAATTTTCATATCTTAAAAACGAAATTTACAATTTATATTATCGTAATTAAATCAATTTAGTGCTATCAAATATTTTTGAACAGTTAAAAGTAGATATCATTTTTAAAGTATTCTAGTAATAATTTTAAATTAACTAATTGTTTAGCTTGTTTAACTAACAACTATATATTTAATTTGATGATAATTTCAGATATAGATTTTTCTTTTTGTTTAGATTTTAGATTTATGACTAACATAAAAGTTGTTTCTTAAAAGTGATATTTAAATTTTAATAACTATTTTTTTTATAAAGAATGGTACATACAATTAAAAAACTATTTCTTTGAAGTCATATCCATAAAAAACAAAAGATTATTGGAAGTAAATTATAATATTTTAGCATATTTTAAATATAAAATCAACTCTAATATAAAGCTTTGGAATTAGATATTTGATTAAAATATTAAAGGAATTGTTAATTGAATTGATAAGTAAATTAATTAGTTTACTAATTTAAAAACAAAAATGGTTTTTTTAAACATTAATAAAATGAAGTAAATATAAACAATTAATATTTTTTATACTCAATCAATTTTATTTTAGATAGTTTTTTATGTTTCAAATCATCATCTTCTTCTGTTGAAAGCTCTTTAAATTAACAAAATTATGTGAGATTTTTAAACACAAATATCGAAAATTACTTGCTTTGCTTCTAAATTTTTTTAGTTTTTTTGATATAATGAACATCGTCGTTTGATGCATAATGAGCACTTAAAGTTTACTCTTCAATAGAAGAACCTTTAGTAAATAGTTTATTACAAATTTATTTTAATAAATATTAGACTAATTAAAAAACCTTCTAAATCTTCAATAGCTTCTTTAGCATCTTCTTCGTTTTCAAATTAAACAATTGCCTTTTCCTAAACCGCGAAATAAAGAAATTTATTATTCGTTTGTTAACTTCTAAGATACGAAGATATTAATTTCGTAACAAATAAAAAAATGTGCAAATAATATGTTTTACTTTGCTTCTTCCATTTTCATCCCAAAAGATTTTGCATTAAATTACTTCACCATATTTACTAACATGTTCCTAATTAGATAATAAATTAAAATTTTAACTAAATACTTATTTACTTTTCTGTTTAAAGTTTGCTTTTTAATCAATATGATAAACTACCAAAAAAATACTAAAAATAGTTAAAAAATACTTATAATTCTTCTTCAGTTACTGAATAGTGCAAATTTTCAATAACTACAAACTTGCCAGTTGTTCTTTCTTCTTCTTCTTTATTGTTGAATGATCCTTTTCTTTGTCTTCTCTGATAAATTGATATTAGAATTTCATTAGTTGATATTATTTTGATAAATAAATTATTAATAAAAAGAGTGGAAAATATTATTGAAAAGACATCAAAACTAATTTATTACATCGAACTTGTTGTCATTCCAGTTGTTCGAGTCCCTCTATTTTTTATATAATTCTTATTATGAATGAGTTAATCAAATGATTTTTAGGAAAATTGCCTAATTATCTCTTCTGTTTCTATTTTGGTGTCTTCTTCTATCGTCATTGCCACCTCTACTTCTAAATCTGTTATTTCCTCTTTGATTTTTACCTCTTCTTTCATTATTGTTATTGTCTCTATTTCTATTCTAGTGCCCCTTATTATTTTTTTCTGTTTTATCTGATTTTTTATTTGTTGAGATATAAGAATCTAAGGTAATTTAATCTTCCATTTTTACTTCTTGCTATTTAATACTAACTTATTATTTTTAATATATTTGATATTTAAAACTATTTAATTTTACAAATAAAATTACAAAAACAAAAACAGACGAATTTATTTTTATTATAAAGAAATAATAAAATATTTTTTTGTAATAATTGATTCTTTTTTTATTTACAAAGCATATATAAAAAAAATTTTTTATAAGTTATTTATCGTAATTTGTAAAACATATTTTTAATTTTCTAAGTTGTTAAAGTTTTTACAATCAGTTATTGGTAGATATAAATCATTTATATTAATTGATAAAATAATATTTAAAATTAAAATAAATACAAAATGTTTTAACAAATAATATAAATATAGCCAATAAATTTTATTATTAAGTGTAATTTTGGCAATATTTTTTTTACAAATGAGAATTAAATTTTGAAAGGAAGGCCATTTACTTTTTTTCTTAATTCCAATTAAAAATCATCTAGTTATTTATACTTTCTTTTTTCAATCTTTCATTCATTGAATTACAAGTAATCAAATCAAATAAATACTTTTTTATTTGTTTAAACCTTTAATTAGTATAAAGACCTCTTTCTATTTTATTTTTTATTCCATTATTGGAATGTTTGATTTGATTTTTAGATATGGATATTATCATTATAATATTTCTATTATTATATTGATATTTTTAACTCTTAATTTTAGTAAAACTCATAATTTATTGGGTTACTTAAGATCTAGTTTTAAAGCTAAAGTATGTCTTAATTTGTTTTATAAAATGAATTGATATTACAAGAGATTTATAAAAATAAACCTAAAAAACAAAATATTTAACAGGAGTAATATTAAGAATTTAATAACCTCAGAATTATTATACAAGTTTCATTTAAAATGGTAGAATTTTATATAATTTTATTTTAGCAAGACCTAAAACAAATTTCTATTCAATTTTTTAGTTTTTCTTTAGGGCTGTCTTAAAATTGTAAATAATAGATTTGTTATATTAGTTAAAAGAAGTGTCTTTAATTATGTCTTAGTGACACAAGAAGAATTTTGATACAAAATATGAAAAAAAAGTAATTTAAGACATCAATCAAAAAAACATTCCCTTTTTTCTATTAGAGAGGAGATCAAAACTTTGATAGTTATTTAATTATAAGGAGGGTGGAAAAAAATCTAATCAAATAAATCAAAATAATAATAAAGCAGATCAGGCAAATATTGTTTGTAAATTTTATAAAATTATGAATATATTTATTTATTTTCCTTATTTTTTATTGAAGCAAATATGATATTTATTCAAGTATTTAAATTTTAACAATGATTATGTAATAATAAAATTTATTTTATTTTATTTAAAAGGAGGGAAAATAAAAATTTAGCTATCAAAATTATCTTTTTAAATATTTTGCTTTATGTCCATTATTTTTATTATCTTTTGGAGCGGGAGCTCGATTGTATTAATTTCAATTGGATGGTTTGTTTTATAGTTTTTTAAATCCGCAATGAAAGATTATAAGCATCACCAATAAATTAACTTTTTCACTCAACCAATAGCTCACTCAATTATTTATTATTTAAGCTCAAAAGAAAACAATTTTTTCTTATTTCAGTTCAAACAACATATTCGTTTTTCTAAATTTTGAATAAGAAAATCAATTTAATACATTGAAATTTTTATATCCATAAAATAATAAGCTTTAATGCGACACATTAACACATTTTTTAGAACTTAAAACAGATAAAAGTAAATTATGTTTAAAAGGATTTTTGATGAAAAAATACCTTAAACTAATTAGAATAAAATTATTTTTTATGCATAAAATAGTTTTTGATGAATAAATATTTGAAATATTATTATCCATAAAGGAGTAGATTTTTTTCTAATATAAGACATTAGGTAGTTAACCAGCCTTACATAATATAGATAAATAAGTAGAAAGTTAGGTAATCTTACATGTATTTACAAAAGAGTTTGTCTGTTTTAAGCTATTAATATTATTTATATTCAATCTTTTTACTGCGAATCGATTCTAGTTTTTAAATCTACTCTTTTTTTTCATATTAATCCTAAAGACTAAAAACGATAATTATCTGACTCTAATTGATTGATTTTTTCTAGCAGTTATAATGATCTCTCTAATAATTTGATGTATGGAACAATATAGCATACTTATTTACTCCAAAAAAGGGTCTCAAAATGGTAATGTTATTACTTTTACTAGGTGCATTAAAATTAAACTAGAAAAATATAAAGTATACTCCCGTTTATTTAGGTAGAAACTATAATTTACTAGATATTTATAAAAGAAATATAATTTAGTAACTTTATTTTATATATTACATGAATCATACGTACCTTCATACATACATAGATAGATACATACATACAAAAAAACAAACAAAAAACATAACACAGGATAAATTTACCACTAAAAAATTATTATTGATACTACTAATAAAAAATTTAAAATGAATAAACTTACTTTTTGTGGGAATAATATAATAATATAGAAAGCTACCTTAACAAATATCAAGAATATAGGTATCGAGCTGGTTGGATGGGCAATTTTTTAACTCTTTACGCTTGTCTAAATGGTTAAAAAAATAGTTTTATTTTTAGTCTTTTAAAATTTCTAATTATAATAATATATATACTGTGTGTAAAAGAAATTTATTATGATGAAGTAATCTGATAAAGCACACTTTACTTTTTAGAATTAATTCTTATATAAGGGAATGAGCTACTAAAGTAGAAAATTTTCTATATAAAGATAGAAGTGAAGTATTGGCTATATATTATCAAGCAATCTATCTTAAAACTGCTAGAGGTATAATAAATAAGAATTTATTATATTATATCTTCTACTTGAATATTATGCAATTATTTCATTGAGGTTATAAAAAAACAAATATAGTGTGAAATATTTAAATTTCTATTCAGATTGTAATAAGAGGTCATTAATTAATTAGTAAACATTAGATAGCAAATTAAAATTGCTGAAACTAGACAAAAATTAGAAACCTCATGAATAAAGACAGACAGACTGACAGACCCCCAAATAATTTGATAAAAAACATCCTAAGATTAATCACAATAAATTCCCCAAATCATCTACTCCAATACTTTATTTAAAAACTTAAAGACAGTCTTCTTTTTGTTAGTTAATTAAAACAATTGTAAAATAGTTAACAAAAAATTATAAAAAGGAAATAGTAAATAAATTAATAAATAATAAACATTAAATTCATAATAGGGAGAAACTTAACTTAGTTAGAATTTTTACACTAAATATTAAAAGTATAATAGCGGTCCAAAAAATATAAAAAATAGGTTGTATTATAAAAAAAGGGAAAGGCTAGTTTTATGATTCAAAATAAATTGATTGATAATCTACTTACTTTCTTTGAGGCGTAATCAAGGAGAGAAAATTTAAAGACAAAATTAAAATACAAAAAGTTAAGCAATAAATCAATAAAGCAAGCATGTATGAATATATATATCAAAATAAATAGATGATTATAATAAAATAAATAGGTTTAAAGTAATTAAATTAAAGTAGGTGATGAACAAAAGTAAAATATATAAATTTAGTGTTTTCATAGATATTAGTTAAGCAAATCATGTGTCAAATTTATTAAAGTATTAAGTATAAAAGTTTTTAATAGGATAACCAAGTAATAACTTATAAAATAGGAAATATATATAATAGGGATCATAAATAAAAAAATTAATTTAGCAAGCATATTTTATAGGTAGAATCCATAGGTTTTATAGCGTATTTAAGATAAAAAGGGAAATAATGATATAAAATATTTTATTATAGTTAGCATTATTTTGATTAAGATAATTTATAGGCAGATTACTTATCCATATTTATTATAGTAAGATATAAGACTGATTAATTAATTAGCTTAGCTTAGTTATTTAGGTTTAAAAGCGATTTTAGTTTTGATTTCTTTGATTTGTTTAGAGTGATTATTAAAAAAAGGAATTAAGTAGGAATTAAGTTTTTTAAAAAAGGAATGAATTGAATAGCATATATAAATATTAGCTCAATAGATTAAGTGTAAATAAATAGGCAAACGAAGCTCTTTAATACTTCATATACAATTATTCAAAGTCATACTTAGCCATCCTAGCAGCAAAGGGTGATCAAATTAGTTTAATACTTCATATACAATTATACAAAGTCATACTTAGCCATCCTAGCAGCAAAGGGTGATCAAATTAGTTTAAAGGAATATCTTAGCTAGAATAATTTTGCGAAAACATCCTAGCGAAAAAGGATATAAAAATTAATTAGAAAAATAACTAAAAAGCTTAGCTGCTTCTTAAAACTCTTTAAAATTAACCTAGCTAGCATAAACATTTTACTCAAATAAAAGCTCTACTTAAAAAACTTAGCTTAGTTAGCCATTTTAATCCTAGCGTAAAAGGATGAAGTTATTACAAAAAAAAGATAAAAGTAAATCATAATGTAGATAGTTGCTTTTGTTTTCACTATCCTAGCATAATGGATGGTTCTAGGATAATAAAGTCTATAAAATAGCTATTAGAAAATTAGCATAAAAATTAAAAAATGAATTATTTTAGTTTGTATTTAGCTAGCTAAAATTTAGTTAAAAACTAAAGATAAAGTGATTTAATTAAGTAGTAGTTTAAGCTCATATTTAGCCATCCTAGCGTTAATGGATGATAATTGATTGTATTTATTTATTTATTTATATACCTAAAAGTTAAATATTTATAGATGACTAATAAAGCTTTTCTTAAAGGATAAACATAGCATTAAATAATTTAGCTTAGCACTTTACAATAAATAGCAAATTAAATAGTTAGATTTAGTATAAATAGGATTTAATAGCTAAAAGCTTTTAAAAAGATAAAAAGACTTAATTGATTTTTCAAACAAAGTGGCATAGGAGGAGTTAAATATATTTATTAGGTATTACTTGTTTTATAGCATAAATGAGCAAAATTTTAGGATAGATAAATAAATAAGTTAGTTAGTTAGTAAGTAAGTAAGTTAATTAGCTATAGTTAAAAAATAAATAGATTTTAGATAGATTGATTATTTTCATGAAAATGAATGACGACTAATTCACATTTTATTTTGATCGGTGGTATTTTTATTTTATTTGTTTTTTTTTGTATTATTTTTTTAATTGGTTTTTTTAGGAATGTTAGTTAGTTAGTTCATTATTACTTCAATTCATCCATTCATTATTCTTCATTTACTTCATTTAATTATTATTTATCATTATAAATTTATTAATTATTTAGATAAATTTATTTATTTATTCTTTTGAATGTATGCTTTTATTTATCTTTCATGTTTGTTACTTTATACTTTCTCTTCTTTTTTCTTTTTACAACCAAATATCTTTATATAAATTACTATTTCTATGTATTTTAGAATGTATACTTAACTATCTTATCATATTAAAATATTCTTTAATTTATTATTAATCTTATTTATCCTAAAATCTCCTTCACTATATTTATGAAACAAAAAATACAAATCTTAAAATAAATATACGATTTCTACTTACTTACTATTTTACTCACATACTTATTTTGTTTATTGGCTCAATACTATTTAGTTTTATAAATGATTATTTTAATTTCTTATACTTTACTGATAAAAATATTTTTAAAACTCAAATATAATAATAAAAAAGTTAATTTGATTATAAAATTTTTAAAACATTTTCTTGTTAAAAAGCTTATCTTTATACAGAACTTTTTCATTAAATATTAATATCTATTTTAACTCAATATTTAATTTACATCCTAAAAGATTTATTTTCAAATAAACTACAAATTCAAAAGAGCTTTGGAAACCTAATTAAGTATAATAAATACCTTACGAAATTTAAGTGTATTTCTTAATTGCAAAATTTGATGTTATAAATGTATCCAAATTATAAAAATAATACTTGAATATATTAAAGTTTATCTAATTTAAAATAAATGTGTATAAACCTAAAATAATATTGGTTTATCAACAATATTTCAAACTAATCAAATCATATTAAAATGCTTTTCTTTAATAAAATCAAAAGTTAATTGATCAAAATCATATTGTTTAAATTTTTTTTAATTAAATTAAAACAAAATAAATGGAAGAATTTCTTGCTCTTTTAAAAGAGAAATTCATATTTTTTAACAAATAAAATAATAAATAAATAAAGAAGATTTTATTCTAAAAAAATATTCAGACATTTACTAGTAAACAAATAAAAATATATGTTTATTTTTATTAAGTAATAAAATTAGCTGTTAATTATCATTTTGTAATAATTTTATTTTAATTTTTGACCTAAAGCTAATTTAGGGTATTTACTCTGTAGCAGTATAAAATCCTATATAATATCAATTTTTAAATCTAATACTTTGAAAATAGTTTAATCTATTTAATCTTTATTTCAAATAAATTTACAATCTAAAATTAATAAAAATGTAATGTTTTTAATATCTAAAAAATTTGTAGAATACTAGGTACTAGCTCGTTTTAAAGTTTTAACTGATTCATTTTAATTATCAAAATATTAAAATTTAGATTTAAATAATAAAAATACTATATTGACTGTCACTTCAATTTTGTTGTTCATAAGCATTTAATTAACATTAAATAAGTGTCTAATATAAATTAAGACACTTTAAATTGATCTTATTTTAAAATTTTGAATTAAAAGCTATCTTAAGGGCGCTAGCTCCGGTGAGCAGTAATAAATCCTCATTAATATCAATTGGTTCAACTCCAATGGTGCCCCCCTTTTTTATTTTAATTTTTAACATATTAAATAAATTTAGAATGAGATTAATATAATTAACAAATCTAAAAGAACAATTGCTACTGTTAAAACGGAAGTTTAAGTTAGTTAAAAATATAAGTTATTAAAATAAGAAAATATATTTTATGTCACAGATAAATTATTTTTTTTTAAATTAAAAAAATTTAGATCAAATAAAAATCTTTTGAAAATTTTAATTACTAAAATTTACTATTTAATTAATTGTAAGTTATTGTCTAACATTATTTAAGACACTTTAAATTAATCTTATTTTAAAATTTTGAATTAAAAGCTATCTTTAGGGTGCTAGCTCCGGTGAGCAGTAATAAATCCTCATTAATATCAATTGGTTCAACTCTAATGGTGCCCCCCTTTTTTCCTTTTAATTTTTAACAATTTAAATAAATTTAGAAAGAGATTAATATAATTTAAAAAATCGAATATAACATTTTTTACTGTTAAAATGGAAGTTTAAGTTAATTAAAAATATTTTATAATTAGATAATATATATATTTTATGTTTAAAAATCGAAGAGTTAAATTATTTTTTTTTAAATAAAAAAAATTAAGATAAAATAAAAATCTTTTCAATATTTTAATTACTAAAATTTAGTATTTAATTAATTGTAAGTTTTTGTCTAACATTATTTAAGACACTTTAAATTGATCTTATTTTAAAATTTTAAATTAAAAGCTATCTTAAGGGCGCTAGCTCCGGTGAGCAGTAATAAATCCTCATTAATATAAATTGGTTCAACTCCAGTGGTGCCCCCCTTTTTTACTTTTAATTTTTAACAATTTAAATAAATTTAGAAAGATTAAGATTAATTTTAAATTAAATTAAACAAGTATTATAATAGTTAAAATGTAAATATAAGTTAATTAAATTATAAATAAAAAGTAATAAAATATATTTTAAATTTAAAAACTGTTGAATGAAATACATTATTTATAATATTATATTAAAGGAAATAAAGTTATATTTAATAAAAACTATCCTTCTAATCTTTTCAAAAATATCTCTTGTATAATTTAATTAACAAATTTTACTATTTAATTAAATGTAATTTATTATCTAACATTATTTTAGACACTTTAAATTAATCTTATTTTAAAATTTTGAATTAAAAGCTATCTTAAGGGCGCTAGCTCCGGTGAGCAGTAATAAATCCTCATTAATATCAATTGGTTCAACTCCAATGGTGCCCCCCCTTTTTTATTTTTTATTTTTAATTTTTAACAATTTAAATAAATTTAGAAAGATTAAGATTAATTTTAAATTAAATTAAACAAGTATTATAATTGTAGTTAATTAAATTATTAATAAAAAGTAATAAAATATATTTTGAATTTAAAAACTGTTGAATGAAATACATTATTTATAATATTATATTAAAGCAAATAAAGTTATATTTAATAAAAACTATCCTTCTAATCTTTTCAAAAATATCTCTTGTATAATTTAATTAACAAATTTTACTATTTAATTAAATGTAATTTATTATCTAACATTATTTTAGACACTTTAAATTAATCTTATTTTAATATTTTGAATTAAAAGCTATCTTAAGGGCGCTAGCTCCGGTGAGCAGTAATAAATCCTCATTAATATCAATTGGTTCAACTCCAATGGTGCCCCCCCTTTTTTTTAATTTTTAAGACTTTAAATAAATTTTGAAATACTAAGATTAATTTTAAATTAAATTAAACATGTATTTATTATAGTTAATATGTAAATATAAGTTACTTAAATTATTAATAAAAGTAATAAAATATATTTAGAATTTAAAAACTGTTGAAGTAGATTATTTATTATATTATATTAAAATAAATTAAGCTCTATTTAATAATAAATATCCTTCCAATCTTTTCAAAAATATCTCTTGTGTTATTTAATTAACAAAATTTACTTTTTAATTAATTGTAAACTATTGTTTAACTCTATATAAGACGCTTTAAATTAATCTTAAATTAAAATTTTGATTTAAAAGCTATCTTAAGGGCGCTAGCTCCGGTGAGCAGTAATAAATCCTCATTAATATCAATTGGTTCAACTCCAGTGGTGCCCCCCTTTTTTATTTTTTATTTTTAATTTTTAACAATTTAAATAAATTTTTGAAAGATTATAATTACTTTTAAAAGATAATATTATTAAATGAATAGAATAAAACATTTATTTCTATTAAAATGTTAATTTATAAAAATTACAAATTAAAATAATAAAAAATATTTTATGATTAAAAAGTGTAGAGATAAATTATTTTTTTTTAAATATTAAAGCAAATTATGCTCTATTTAGTAAAAACTACTCGTCCTATTATTTGAAATAAAAATATCTTGAACATTTTAATTTATAAAATTCACTTTTTAATTAACATTAAAAATGTGTCTAATAAAATTAAAGACGCTTTAAATTGATCTTATTTTAAATATTTGAATTAAAATCTATCTTAAGGGCGCTAGCTCCGGTGAGCAGTAATAAATCCTCATTAATATCAATTGGTTCAACTCCAATGGTGCCCCCCATTTTTTTAAAAACTATATTTTTAATAAATATTTTACTATTTTAAAAATAACTAAAACTTTTACTTTCCTTAGAAGTATTTATTATAGTTAAACTCTAATAATGTATTTAAAATATTTTATATTTAAGCAATTAGAAGCTAATAACTTTCTAATAATTATATTAAAATAAAGTATTTAACCTAATTAAAGATAAAGGAAATTAACCTATTAAATGGATAATATCTAATATCATATCGTAAATTTAGACTGTTTTCAAAACTTATTTTGATATTAATAAATTTAAATTTATTTTGTTCATTTACTAAAGTATATTTTAAATATTATGTTTTTAATTTAAATTATACAAGATTAAAAATTTATGTAATTTTTTAAAGATATTTAAACAATAATACATAATTATTTTAATTTAAGATAATTTAAATAGGTGATTTTCTTTGTCATCTTTTTGAGTTTTAAATAACAAATATTTATAATAAGAAAAATTGATTTAATAAAGTAAATTTTTTTCTTAATTAAATTAGTTTTTATTATAAATATTAAATAAATAAATTATATATATAAAACTCTTTGATTATATTTACAAAAGGCATTTTTTTAAATTTCAATTTTACTAATTTTCGATTGAATTTATTTGAGAATTAGACTGATTTTGTTATTAATTTATTTAGTTTTCATTTTAAATTTAATTATTTTATCCATTATTTTCTTGAGACTCTAAATCATTATTTACTTGAGAAAAATTTTGATTATCAAGAACTAAATATGATGGAGCTCCATTAGTAGAGCGAATATCATCTATTATTTTTCCAAGCTCTTTCCTGCATAGAGGACATGATGGTGATATTTTAAACCATGTTTTAATACAGTTTGAATGAAAGTGATGAAGAGAACTACATGGAAGAATTTTTATATTTACTCCAAGTGCATAATCTATTCTACAAATAGAGCAAGAGTGTTCATCTCCTTATAAAGTATTAGGGTGATATTTAAAGCTCTAAATTATTTTTAAGCACTATAAATTTTTGATCCTCTTCTATTTATTTTGTTTCATCAATTTTATAGGTAATAAGCATACAATAAATGGCATAGCTTTTAATTTAATAAAAAAATTTAATTTATTTTCCAAATAAAACTGAAATTTTAATATGGTTTTTTATGTAAATATCTATTTTTAAAAAGGAAATTAATCCTATTTAAATTTATTTATTTAAAGCGTTTTTGTCTCTCAACAATTTAAAAGCTAAAAGCTAAATTTGGATTTCAAATTAGAAATATTTAAAAAGCAATATTTGTTTGTATTTTTCAAAACTTTTTAGAATTAAAAATATTAAAATTAAATGTTTGAAATGATTATTTGATGATTTAATATAAAAAAATACTAAAAATAGTGTTTTAAATTTTAAGGAATTAAAATGTATTTAGTCTTACATATTATTGCTATTAGGACTAGTTAAAAGGCATTTTTGCGAGAAATGCAAAGTAGAACTATACTCCAGAACATAATCCATGCTGATGAGAATTAGCAATCATCACTAAAGCCTTCTGTTTTGTTCAGACTTAGCATAAATCTAAAGTAGTCATTTATTGAAAAAAATACAACTCCAAGAATAGCAAGTGTTAAGTCACCAATAGTTAATATAATATCAATATACCAATACCCTTTCTTGTAATATTTGAAATGCTATTTGATAATCTATTCTAAGATCTTACGTTTTTTTATTCTTTCTTTTCTGGAAAGTTAATAGTAGGGATCCTCATCACCTAAAAATATCACTTCATGAAGCTGCTCAGCAAAATAGAAAACTTTTTGGGTGTTGTAAGCAGGATATATAACCATTATATAAAATATTAATTAGATAAAGAAAATAATAGATGAGCAGAGCATCCAAGTTGCGAGATAACAGTCACTACACTAGCGAATATATTAAACTGTAAAAAGAGAGAATAAAAGTAAATTCATGGCCAGAGCTACAATGTAGTAAATTTTAAACTCTTTAATAAGCTAAGAAAAAATATAATTGGGTATTTTCCTATTTAAGAGATTCTATTATTAAACTAGAGATACATTTAAATCATCAATTTCATTCATATTTTAAACTATTAAGCAGTTGATTGACTAAACTTTTTTTTCTTCTATTTGCTTATATAAAAATATGTATTTTCAGTCTTGAGATTGCTTGCTTGCTTTATAGCCAATTACTGATTTATTTTTTTTTGTTAAATTATTTCTTCTATGTAAAACTAATCTTTGAGATATATTGAATTATCTATATAAATGAATGACTCTGTTAGATTCAACGATGTACTTCAAAAAATTTTTACTAGCCTATTAATTTTTTAGTTGTTTGCAAAATTTTTTTGATGTCTAGGATTTATAACTCAGAAGATAAGCAAAATAAAATATCAATAAAATATATAATATGCTTAAAGAAAATATCTAGTTGAAGTCTAATAATTATTCTAATCAATAATTATTATGATAAACTATTTAGAGAAAGATTTCTTAAATAGACTCTGATTTAGTTATTATGGATGGAGTCGATATCTTTACAGAGTTTCTTTTAGGAGAGATTTTTTGATATTAATTTTTTGTTTTTCCTTTAATTATAAATGAAAATTGTCAAAATATAAATAAATAAAGATATTTATTTTGATGGAATTAAAATTTAAATATAGTTCTAATCAATTAATATATTAAGATAAGTGTAATGTATATAAAAGAAGATAACATAATCTTTGTAAATTAGCTAAGTTTGTGTGTATGGATGTATATAAATCAAAAGATCGACCGACTTTAATTAAAATCAGAGGCAAGAAAAGTATTGAGATAATTAATTTCCTTATTAATTTATTGATTCAAAAAAGTTCTCTCAACTATTTTTGATAAATTCTAACCTTAAAAATTGAAGTTAATTAATAATATTATTACTGCTTATCTAAAAATATTATGTTGTAACTACTTATTAATTCAATTTCATTCAAACTAAAAATTAATTCATACATAAACTAAAATGATTGAAAGATATCCTAGAAGCGCGATAATATATATTTCAAATTGTACAAATATAATCTTCAAAAAAAATAAGATATGCAATACTGCGCTAATTATGACGTCATCTATTAAAATCATCTAGCCCAAAATTTTTCGAAATATTCTTTTCAATTTTCTATTTGAGTGATCCTTTTCAATTTAATTCCACGAATGAATTGATAAATTCTTTTTTTAAGGAAATCAAACACACATAAATAAATAGATATATAAAATATTCAAAGTAAGATTATCTTTTGAATTTACAGGCTTACTTATTTTAAGTACAGAGTTGACTTTATTTTTTATAAAAGAATATTTTCTTATACTATTAGTCTTAAGTAAGAGTTAAAATTTTCCAAAGGAAAACATAATCTTTAACTTACAAGAAATTAGGGAATAATGAATTGTAAGCTTAATCTATAATTGACAAAGTATATAAAATTTCATCACCAAAATACTTTAAACATTCAAAATTTAAGTAAAAATCCTACATTAGAATGTTTCTATAAGCCATATAAAAATCATCTGGTTAATTAGAGATTGCATCAACATTACATTTTTACTCTAACATTGATTAACTACATCTAACCTTAAAAATAGATTATATTTTTCTTGAAAAGTTTTATTATAAAGTAATATAACCGTTTTATTTAATTATAATATGTTGCAATTACTAAAATATTATTTGTTATTTAACAACATTTAAATTTTCCATAAAGTTCTAAAAAGTGAAAAAGTATTCGATTTCTAAATTATTTGTGGTTTTTATCATAACCAATTATTATAAAAAGAAAATTTAGTAATATATATAACAAATTTAATCATTAAAAACAAATATTTTTAAATATTTCCTATATTTTTAAGAATCATAATTAATAAGCAATATATCCAAATAGATATATGGTCTGAGTCTTATCAATATCTTAATTATTAAACATAAATCAATTAAATATAGAGATAATTAATTATCTAGTTTAAATAAATAAAATGAAATTGTTTTTTATTTATCTTAACTAAATATAAATAAACATTTTTCTGGATAAGTTTTTTTATAAAGTATTTAATAGAAAAAATTGAATTAATTTTAACATTGAATTATTTTAACCTTTTTTTTAATTAAAAAATATTTAATCTTGAAAAGGTTGTTTAAAAAGTTTTACAGTTTATAATCTTAATTAAATTTCCCTATTTATCATTCAAAGCATTTACAAATAATTCTCATCTTTTTTTCTAATTATAATTTGGATTTTATTTATTCAAATCATTGATTATTTTTATATTTAATTGTTGGTTTGAATTTTAAAAATGGAATAGCTATTTTATTTATTGTGATTCCTTTATTTAATTCTATTAATTGGATAATATTACACATTTATTTATATATAATAAACTAATACTTTAAGATGAATAAATAATTTCTTTTTTATCAATAATAAACTAAAACGTTGAGACTAATAATTAAAGTGATTGATTACTTTATAAATTCATTACATATCTACTTAATTATTTTAGTTTATATTATTGTCGAGATTATTATCGTTTCTTTATTCTTAATTTTGGTTATTATTGTCAAACGAATGGGCTATTTACTCAATAACAAGATAAGAATTTGCATCATTTGTTGATCTAATATCTTCTATTATTTGTCCAAGCTCTTTCCTACATAATGGGCAAGTAGAAGAGATTTGAAACCATGCTTTTATGCAAGAAGAATGAAAATGATGAAGGTCGCTACAGGGAAGAATTTTTAAGCTGTCTCCCATAACATAATCCATTCTGCATATAGTGCATGTATGTTCATCACCTTTTATTAAATGGGGATCATACTTAACACTATTTAGTACCTTAAGGAAATTAAAGTTCATTTTCTACTTATTTTAATCTTATTTAATCCATTTAATTGGTATATAGAATATCAAGACAGGTAGAGCTTTTTTTAAAAAATAAATATAAAATTAATTATTTTGTTTCAGTCAAATGGTTTATTTGTTATATGTTTTATCTTTTTATTTGTATTTGTTAAATTTTAAAAAATATATTTTCTGAAATAGATAGATAGTCAGTCATATTAGAGTAATTAATGAATAAATATCTATTGTAGTAATTTAATTATAATAAATTAATTTATATTTTATATTACCAAAAAGAAGCAATATAGCTATTGAGATTGTTTATTTTCGAGAAATAATCAGCAAAATCATACACCAGAAAATAATCCAAACATCAGCAAATTCGCAATCTTATTTAATTGTTGAAGATTTTTAAGATGAGAACATATATTTAAAGTAGTCATTTTTAGAAAAGTAGATTAATCCAAGTATAATAAGTCCCAAATCACAAATTGTTAACAAATAATCTATATATCGATATATCTTGTGATAATTTTTAAAATGTGCTTTAATTAAGTTTTCAATTCTTTTACGCATCTTACGCCTTTAACGCTTATCTAATTAAAAGTAATATTCTTCCTCACCTACAAAAATAACTTCATGCAGTTGCTCTGCAAAATAGTATGTCTTCGATTTATTGTAAGAAGGCAAAATGACCAAAATATAAAAAATAAATTATAGTGAAAAAATAACTGCAGCATATATCATCCATATATTTAAATCTTTGGTATTGCAAGCACTTATGTATTAAACATAAAATAATGCAGCAAATAACAAATTCATTACAATAGCAGCCAAATAATATAATTTAAATTCCTTCAAGAGCTGACTAAAAAGCTATGTAGTTTTCATATCATTTTATTAATTTTGCCCATTCATCAAGGGGTTATGAATACTTTGAACATGATTTATATAGTTATTCCTATTGTTATTAGACTGCATTTGTTTAGTATACTTATTTATGCACTTCAATATTTAAAATAACTAAAGGAATATCTAACTTATTAAATTATTTCAAATACATTATTTATGGAATGAATTAGCAAATTGATAAGTAAACAAAATTATACATACTTACCTAAAAAAACAATAAGGATTAAATAATAGTTAAAAACACATTTTTAGTATTTTAAAAATTTAGCAAAATAAATTTGTATTAAAAATTTGTTGAATTAATCTATATTTAAATAAATTTAATAATCAAAAAGATATTTAGTTCTATGCAAAAATAAGAATAATACCTGATAAAGAAAGAAATATTTACTACTTTATATGAGAATAATTTCAAAATTTTAACTTTAAAAAATAAATCTTTTATAAATTGATAATTTTATACTAATTAAAATATTCTTTTACATATTAATTAAGAAAACTATTTATTTTTTCAATTAACAAATCCTTTTTATTTTAAAAAATGAATTTAAATGTGTTATTAATATTGATTAACAAATTTTTTTTCTAAATAAATAACTTTAATAAATTTTATTATTTTAGAAAATCATTTAACTAAATTCTTAATAGCTCAAATCATTCAAAGAAAAATATCAAACTATAATCCTTCCATTTATTTTATTTATTTTTTTTTGAATAAAAAATATTAAAATTTAAAAAAATTACAATTTAAATAAAATTTTTTTAATACCTATTTTCATTTTTTATAAAATAAATGAAAGCATTGAATTCTCGAAAAGAAAAATGTATTTATTAGATAGATAGATAGATAGATAGATAGATAGATAGATAGATAGATAGATAGATAGATAGATGAATACTTATGCATTTATTAAAACCAATTTATAGCTAAAGTTTTTTTGGGATAAACTTAAATAAAGAAAATCTATAATTAAATATTAAAAATGTCTTTTATTGATGTAATGAGTTTATATTTATGGTTTCTAAATAATTTAATTTAAATCATTAATTAAATTAAATATTTCCACTTTAAAAAGTATTACTTAAAGATAAGAGAAATTATTATTTTGGATTGAAAATATTTATGAATTTAAAGGATTTTGTATTAAAAATTATAAATAAAATATTGATTTGTTCAACACATTTTTTTATAGAAAAGATATATGTTTTCACATAATTTGCTTCTAGTAAAAAAGAAATTTCATAAGATTTTACTCAAAAATATTAATGAATTTGTTTGCATATATACTATTCCCAAATTAAATTACATATATACATACATAAAATTGTATATCTAAAAAACATTAATTTTGTAAATAATTAATGCTAATTAGTAAAAAAATAATAAATAAATTCTTAAGTTATAGGGTAATGCAGTAGAAATCATCTATACATAAACTCCAATTTTTAAATCTAGCATTTAATTCTCTTCCTGTAGAAGAAAATAAAGATAACACTCCTCATCAAGTAAATTGTTTTGCTTTTATTTTGTGATTTTCAAAACAAATTCTAATTGATTCATGATTTTATTAGGTAAGAGGAGCATTTTACTCAAAAGTTAAACCACAAGTCCGTAAGAACCCTAAAATAGTATCTCTAAGTGAATCTGCTTTGAATTTGTTAGACTTAAGCAAAGAAGAAGTTCTAAAAGACGAAAAAGAATCTGCTGAGATTTTAACTGGAAATGTGATTCCTTCAAATGCATAAGTATGCTACTTTTAATTAATTTTTAAGATAGAATAATAAATTCAAAAATATAGCCAATCGCGCATTGTTATTGTGGCCACCAATTCGGTTCATGGGCAGCATAATTAGGAGATGGTAGAGCTATTAGTTATGGAGATATCAGAAATTAGAGTAAAATTATATCAAATACTTAAAACATTTTTAATTTTTATACTAATGTAGAAGGAGAAATTATAGAATTGTAGTTAAAAGGTAGTGGTATTACACCTTACTCTCGATTTGCTGATGGAAATGCTGTGCTAAGATCATCAATAAGAGAATACCTTTGTAGTGAAGCAATGCATTTTTTAAATATCCCAACTACTAGAGCAGCATCAATTACAATTACTGAAGATTAAGCTATGAGAGATCCCTTGTATAATTAGTAAATAGTTTATGAAAAATGTGCAGTTGTTTTAAGGTTATCTCCTACTTTTATTAGGTAATTTTATTATATGTTCATGAATTAAAACAATTAATGAATATGTTAAATAGATTTGGTTCATTCTAGATTTGCAATAAATAAGGTCCAAGTGAAGGATTAGGAGAATAAATGATTCCTGAGTTATTAGATTTTATAATTAAAAATCACTACCCAGAATTCAATGGCAAAGAAGATAAATATATGCTTTTTTTGCAAGAAATTACTAAAAGAACAGCTCAATTAGTAGCAAAATGGCAATCTGTAATTTTATTTTTTCATTTATTCAATATTTAATGAGTTGATAAATTAGGTCGGATTTTGTCATGGAGTTCTTAATACTGATAACATGAGTATTGTAGGAGTAACTATAGATTACGGGCCTTTTGGATTTATGGAGCATTTTGATAAAAAGCATATCTGTAATCACTCAGATAAAGAAGGATATTACTGTTATCAGAACTAACCAAGTGCATGTAAATGGAATCTTCTTAGATTAATAGAGGGTATAAAATGGGCAGTAAACGAAGAATAAGCTAAAGAATATGTCATTCAAAATTTCGATAAAATATATTATGATCACTATTATACTTTGATGAGAAGAAAAATAGGATTGTTTAGAGAGGATTTGTATGAAAAAAATTTATAATTAGACAAGAAAATCATCAATAACTTAATGGATTATATGGATTCTTCTGGAAGTGAATTTACTAATTTCTTTAGAAAACTAAGCCAAATAAAGTTATCAAAGGAATCTTTTGATGAAAATGGAAATGTTAAAATTGAGTAATCTGATTAAGAACTTATAAAAGATTTGCTAGGCTTTTCAGCATAAAAGGACTCAATAATAGAAAGATAAAAACCTATGTTTGATGAATCACAACTATTCTAAGTAAATAATTTAAATTGAGAAAATAATTTTTTTATTTATCTTAAAAAAAATTAATAAATAGATTAAAAATCTTTAGAAGTCTAATCCTATGGTTTTAGCGATGAAAGGTATTACTGAGAAATTCATACAAGAATAAGAGGAAAAACTTGAGAAGTATTTTGAAATAAAAGATTTAACTGAAGAAGAATACATAGAAAATAATGAATCATCACTAAGAATTTGGTTTAAGCTTTATAAAAAAAGATTGGCTGAAGAAATTTAAGGAGATAGTATTGATTTTGATTTAATTAATCTAGAGAGAAAATAAAAAATGGACTCAGTTAACCCAGCAGTAGTTCTAAGAAATTATATGGCTTAGTAAGTTATTGAATAAGCTGAAAAGGGAGATTATAGTGGAATTGAAAAGTTATTAAAGGTATTATCAAGGCCTTATGAAGACGTCAAAGAAAATGATTAAGAAATAAAAATTTGTAAAATTACTCCTGGCTGGGCGTCAAAATTGTGTGTAAGTTGTTCATCATGATTATTTTCTTTGATTTAAAAATCATAAATTTGTGGAGTGATTATAAAAGTAAAACTTATTAATATAATAATAATAATTAAATAAATAATATATATATTGTTTTCTTCAATTTTTCTTTAATTTGTAGCCAGCTTAAGTTAGGTTTAATCTCATGTATTACTTTAGCTGCTTTAAAGTTAATTACAATAGATCATGATTTAAATAAATACACTTGATTTTTTTGAAATGATATTTAAAATTTAAATAAAACTCCTTTTTATTTTTAATATTTTTAAAAATAGTAAATTATTATTTGATTTTTAGATGATCTTTTAATATTTACTTACTTTATTCTAATTCATTACAATCACTATTTATTAATTAATTAATAATGTTTGCTTAGTAGTCAGATATATTATTTTTATGTTTTTCTTTTTCTATAATTAAAATTAAACGCAAAAATTACATTTTAGATTGATTTCTTCAAGTCAAATTTGTAAAGAAACAGTCAAAAGCCTTTTTTTACCAAAAAAAAGACTATCAAATGCTAGATTTTAAATTAAAAAACAAAAAAAAACTGATAATTAAATTTAGTAAATTCTATTTTAAAATAATTTAATTTAAAAAAGCAAAAATAAATAAAATTCAAGAAAGAATCAAAAAATGGAAAATTTTATTGAAAAGATGAAAATTTAACTCCTATTTATTTAATTAATTAATTCAATCAATCGAAAAACTTAAATATTGTTAATATTACTTTTGTGTATAAATTATTTATGTGCCTTAATAATTGCCATCACATTAAAAACAATAATTATTAAAAACTAAAAGTAGATTTATTACTATCAAGTTTTATTAAAAAAATAATAAGTAGGAGTTCAAGCAAATACTAAAATTTATTTATTTATTAGAAAGCAAATAAAACAAACAAGTATTTAAAACAAACAGCATTTGACATTTATAAAAGAAAGCTTAAATTAGCTAAAAGCAGACAAAAATATAAGAATTTAATTTATTAATTTGATACAATAAAGGTCACATGAGTTTAGTAGCAAGCGATAGTCCATTAAAGCAGTAACGTTAATTTAAAATGAAGTAGGCATAAGACCTAAAAATTCTTAGATCCTCTCAAGATAATAGTTATTCTTCTATGAATGATAGTGAAACTCCAGAAAATTAGGGTAAAGCCTTCTTGAATTAAACTAATACAAAAGTAAATTTATAGCCTCACACACCTAAATCTTCTTTTAGAAATAGTAAGATAAATTTTTAATCTCTAAGAGGGTCTCCTAATTAATCATTCTACAATTCAGATGATTAACAGTAACAACCCCTTAGCAAGAATTAAGATGCAATAATTAATATTTAAGACCAATTTTAGAACTCAAACCTAAATACTTACTCTTAACCTAACAAAGGTCTTCATGATTAAGTAAATAAACCTTAGCAAATATCAAGAGATTTGAAAAGATAAACATCAAAATCCTTATATAATGATGTCAATAATGCGTCTCGCCGCTCATATTTGTAACATTTACAAAATGGTATGTGCTTAAAAAAATCTTAATAAATTATTTAAAAAATAACAGAAAATAAAATCTTTTTTCAAAAAAATTTTAATTCAGCTTTTAATGCTAGAATAAAACATTTTAATAGCCACTTATGAAGAATATTTAATTAAATTTTTATATATAAAATAACAAAATAGATGAATAAAAGCTTTTTTTGCAGGCCTTTGAAAACAGTAAATCTAATTAAGACAATAAAGCAATTATAAGCTAACCTTTAAAGCTTAATTAAATTAAATAATCTTAATCTGCAAGAAAACTTGCACCTTATAAACAACAAGTAGATGGAATAATCAAAGATAACTTATTCGTCAGCTAGGACTATGATAAATTAAAAGACATAAAGGGTTCGATAAATTAATCTCAATAATAATTTTCTTAGCAATTTAACCTTCCTAAATCTGCAAGTTCAACACCTCTTAAAAATTAATCTATTTTGAACTTAGCAGGAAGTATTTTGCTAACACCGACAAAAAGCAATAACAAAAATAATAATATAGCTTAGAGTACTATTTTTCAATCAAATAAATAATAGAATTCTGGTAAAGATATGTCAAAAAATTTTACTTATAACACGTTGGGTCAAAACTTAAATATAGATAAGCTAAAAATGCAATTTTATTAGAAATTAGGAACTTCTTCACCTTAAAATAGTTAAATTCGAATCCAAGAAGGAAGATAGATTATTATTGATGAAAAAAATTAGAAAGACTAATTGGCGTTAGGCATAAATTAAACTCTTAAGGAGATGTTAGATGAAAAAAATGTTTTTCATGAATTAATTTCACCAGAAAGTCCTGATGGCTTAATTGGTAAATCTAATAAAAATGATAATAAAATAATCTTTTCATTTCAATAAAATTAATTAAATCTAAATGGAAATTTTGGATTAAACAATTAAAATTAATCAACTCTTTCCTTTTCTCAGGCTTTGCAAACTAGGATTGGAGAAATGAATTCCTAAGGCTATGATAATACGGAGAGTTTTCATTCAACGTATAAGAATATTTATAAAATGTAGCAGCAAGCAGACCATTTTAACTAAGGCACTGATTTGCAATAAGCAATTCTATATAAGGCTTACTAATCAAATGTATTACCTCGTAAATTAGGTTTGATTTCTAAATCAGGAAGTGAGAATTCAAAAACCTAAACTATAAAAAATGGAAAAAAATATTTAAACCTTTCTCATTTAAATATTGGAAGCACTTATTAAAGCATTGTGGCATCAGCTCTTGCCCATGTAGATTTTTCTGATTTATACTCATTAAACCTCTCTAAAAATAATTTAACAAATGCATCTGTTGAACTTATCCTATAAAATTTACCAGAGAATATTACTAAAGTGGATATTTCAAATAATAATATTGGAGTGAATGGTGCAGCTTCTTTAAAATAGGCCTTCAATAGTAAAAAATATAGTCATTTGAGATACCTAAATATATCTAATAATCAGTTAGGAGATAATGGCATAAAAACATTAACTGAAGCTATTTAAAATAATACTACTATTTATTCTCTTGATCTTTCTTACAATAAATTAGGTGACTAATCTTGTATTTATTTGCAGCAAATTCTTCAAAATAATTCATATATTTAAGAACTTTATCTTTAATGGAATAAAATATCTTCAAGAGGTGGCTTATGCATTGCAGAAGGTCTAGCTTTGAATAGCAATATGAAAGTAAATTAATATAATTCACAATAAACATAAATATTAAAAAATATATTTTTTTTCTCCTGAAAATAATAATGTTTTTATTTAAAATTTAAAAAAAGGTTATTGACTTAAGCCATAATGGTCTAGGATCTTTAAGCAAATTATAAACTGGCATAAAAATTTTATAGAGCTGTTCAATAGTTGAATCAGGGATGAGACATCTAGACTTATCATACAATTAATATGTAAAGTCTGAAGCTCTGTAGATAGCAGAGATTCTTGCTAATAATAACAAGCTATTTGGGTTTCACTTTATGGGAAATTAATGCAATGCTATAATTGATCCCAGAGGTTTTATGTTTTTCTAAACAGATCAAGATATCTTAAGAAGAAATATTTTAGATTTTCATATGCAATAAAGATCAATTTAGAATGTTAATTCAACAGGTCATAATAGGTAATAAACTTTTTTAAAAATGTACTATGATAGGGGGAGAAATAAGCAAATAAAGATTATCTTCATTACCTCAAAATTACTAAATATTCTATCAAAAATTTTATAAAAATTCTCAAAATTAATTATAATTTAATATTAAATTATTTTCAACAAAAAAGTTCATTTTACCCATTAAAGAAAAAATATTAATTAAAGTAATTATTTTAAATTAATTAGAGCTTAATCTTTTGACTGTAAAACTGTTGATAATTGTTGGCTTTGTGATGGATGGCAGGAAATCAAGTTTGAAATAAAGCCAGGTTGCAGTGAGTTATTTACTGGCGAGCCTGCATTTTTACATTTAGATTTTGAGGATTACCAACCATTTTATATGGAAAAAGATTAAGATGACTAAACTAAATTTATTCTATACAGAATGTGCCCACCTGGGAGATAAATCTCATTTTTCTTTTCAGACCCTTGTAAAAATGTAGTATATTCTTCAAAAGACTACAATAGAGTGGATTTTTTTATTCCTGAGGGATTTAATACTAATTTCTTTAAAGATGATGAAGAATTAATTACAGATGGCACTCTTAAAAAGAAGTTCACAGTAAAATATCTTGATGGGTCTATAATATCGTACCCTACTCCTCCCAAAATAAATGTGATTACAACTCAACAATAAAGTCCATCAATTTTAAGTAGTGACTACGAGTCTAACATCAAATGCATCCCAAGAGAAAAAGAAATATTTTATAAAATTAATTTCAGTGATTAATGGCATAAAGGAATTTCTTTATTCAGAAACTATATTGAAGACAGTGAAGAATTAGAAGATAAATGTTTTGAAGAAGACTGGAATAATAGTAAGATATCTTATATAGTGCAGACAGTAAAAGGAAGCAACGTTGATGAATGTAAAAAAATGTTGCGCTTAGCATATCCTCAATTAAGAATAACTTACAAAATGCTCTCAGTGCACGGAATGTCAGGAGACATATTCTGCATTTCTTAGAATCCATTTTCATAATTTGTCTAAGCTACAGAAATATTTGATAACAACTATATAAAAATACGTGATATTGATTTGAATTTCACAACATCAAGTTCAAAAGCATTAAAAAATAAAACATATCGTGCACCTGATAAAACTTTAGTGCGTAATGAATTTATTGAAGTTATAGTGCGTCTTGCTGTAGATAAGTATAACAAATCAAAAATTTATGCTACTGCTCAATAAGCGATAGAAGCTGTGCTGACAAGCAATCCGTTTTTAGAATATCTCATGCAATTCGAAAACTCTCAGATTTGGAGAGATGAAAGGTATTCTTTTAATTTCAAATTAACTTTTATTCAAATAATTAACAATAATTTATTCAATTTTTTTTAAAACATGTTTTTTATTTTAACAAATTTTATAATTTTTACTATCTTGGTTTAATTAAGTAAGTACTGCCTTTCTTAGTTTTTTTCAATTTCAAATTTTTATTTAAATAATTTTAAATAGGTATTGGAATTAATAATGTGATGCCATATTTAAGAGTTATCTGGAACTTGTCAAGACTCTATGGAATTAGTATGCTGATTCAAGGAAAGGAGAGAAGAGGTATTATTCAAGTATAAAAACAATGTCGATTTATGAGTTCAAAGATTTCGTTCTTTAATTTGAATTGGTAGATGATTTCTATGCAGAAAAAGAAATTCCATTTACATATAGCTTGTCCATAATGACTTAAATTGATGAACTAAATAGTGATAGATATTTTTAAATGAATTTTGATGAATTTTTAGAGGCGTTAGCTAGGATAGCTGAAAAAAAATCAATGATTCCTGTTGGTGAAGTCGAATCATAGTATGATGAATAGGAAAGAAGGTAGCTACATTTAAGGTATAAATTAGAAAGCTTTCTTTACTCTGTTAGCCAAAAATATGATAAGCTATTTTCAAAAGACAAAAAAAAGTAGGCATTTAATCACTCTTAAGCTGCACTTGATATCAAAGGTAGCAAAAATCAGAGCAGTTATTCGAGTTGGGAGGAAGTTAAAAATGAGAAAAAAGAATAATTAAAATAAAAAATAAAAAGTGTAATAAAGGCAGATAATATCTAATAATAGCTAGAACAAAGTTTTGATGCAAAAGAACCAACAGATTTTGAAATAAAATTAGAAAATAATGACCAAAATACTCAGCAATAAAATCTATAAAATTAAATGAATTCAACAAGTAATGCTTAAGTATTTAACTTAAATAAAAAATGATTGGAATAATTTGTAAAATAAAGCTATAAATTAAGCAACTAAATAATTTTTGGTGTTTTTTATATTTTTAGAGTGAAGAAGATAAAAATAAGTTTATTTTATTTAAAAATAATCTTAAATTTTCAATAGAAAACGTTTGGAATTGTAAATTAACCAAATTGATGAAAACAAACTATTTTTAAATTGACTTTTCGAAATTTTCTTTTCTTTAAAAATTATTGTTTGTTTAATTTATGTTTATTCATTTGTTTATTTTGCTTCTGATCTATTTATTTAGATTGTTATATGTATTCTTTGAAACTTTGTGAAATCTTAATTTATTTATATGTTTAACCATAAAGATAAATATGAATTGATAATAAATTTTAATTTAGTTAATAAATATACTTCTATTATTAATTAAAAGGAGAACAAATATTGTGATAAATTAGTGGGGGCATTAATTTTAAAAGAAATTCTAATTCTTTTATGAGCTTTAAAGAAAAAATCAACAATTATAATTATTCATATTTCAGATTAGTGAATTATTTATCGATTTAGACATAATATGTTTCAGTAAGATAGAATCATTAAAATTTCTATATATTTATTAAAATAAGTATTGAAAAAACGAATTATTATTTTATTCTTTATACTAAATACTACTTTATGATGCTCTAAAAATAATAATTGGTATTTGCTTAACTCATAAATGGAGCTTCTTTTCTAATAATTAAAAGATAAATTAAAATACCTAATACTAAGTAATTTACTGGAAAAATAAATTACAGTTAGGTTTTAAATAATTAATGATACTAACTTATCATGGAATTTACTTTGTTTTATTTTTAAATTAAACAAAAAGTGACTTTTACTAAAAGAAAAACTAATTTTTCAATTTTTAAAAAGCAATAAAAAGTTAATATGAATAAAATTTTTGTGGATTATGTATTGTAGTTAGCTAGCAGTAATAGGTTTTTAAATTAATAATTACTTTACCTGTAAAAATAATAATTAATTTAATAAAATAACCAAAAAAAAATTAGGAATTGCTAATATCAAACAAAAAGTTAGATTAAAAGTAATAATTAGAAGAAGTATAATCAACAAACAAACAAGTAGAAAAATAATTAGTTAGTTATCAATGTAATTAGGTTCTTAGTTTTCTAAACCCACTTTTTTGGAACAAATTGATATATTTGGTATTGCTATTGCTATTAGATTTAACACGTCTCCTAGCCATAACACTCGCTTTGGAGGTTTCATTACGCTAGGAATTTTAGGAATCTTATTTTTTTAGCTTATATCTGTACTAGAAGTTCTATTTAAATAAGCTAACCCGCAAGTTATCTAATCAAATGATTATGTTTATCAACCAGAGCCATTTTAGATTACACCTAAAACATTCAACTTTGCTATAGGTTTGCAAGACATTAATTTTAACTAATTTATGGATGAGACTATCTATGTAGTTAAAGGTGTTTAGTAAAATTTAATTAAAACTAAAAACGAAACAACAGGAGATTATGATTAAAAATGGATCATCAAAGACATTTAGCTTGTCTAATGTACTGAAGAAAATTTTCAGATAGAAGATACACAGTAATATTTTTTATAGCAGCTCTATCAAAAAATGTACTGCTTCAATCTTGAAGAAGATAATGCAACAATTGAAGGAGAATTTTCAGCATTAATTTATAGATCAATTGTTCTACATTTTGATGAATGTATAGGAAATGGCTGCGCTACTAACCAAACAAAAATGAATTACATTAACTAGCCTACCCTTGCATTGTTTATGTCTAATAACATTATCCAAATTAAGGATAAATACAAACCTTATTAGACAATTGGAAAGAATCTTTATTGGGTATCTGGTCCAGAATTTAATAAGTATGTTACACTTAATTTTGTGAACAATTACATAAATTCGGATTTTGCTTTTTACGGAAATAAATGGCAGAAAGACAGAGTAGTGTCTCTAAGTACATCAGGAGAATCAGTTTTGCCTAGAACAAGTAATACTATGTTTAGTCTAACACTAGTTTATGAAAAGAATTTGGAAATTAATTATTACAGATCATACTTAAAGTTAGATTAGGTAGAATTAGTTTATTATCTATGTTTATTAATTACTGATTTAAATAAAAAGAAGAAATATTATTTATCATTAATTAATTTATTAATTAATACAATACAAATTCACTTAATTTTAATACCATTCAATATTTATTTACAAATAATTAGGCTTTTTCATAATTAGGTGGCCTCTTTAATGGTTTACTTGCAATTGGGTTTATAATATGTAAACCATTATCATAGCTAGAATTGAACAGAAAGTTGTTGAATTCTATCTTTAACATTAGCAAAGAAGATCAAGAAGAAATAGAAAAAGATTAGATACATGCACCAACAGCCTAATAGAAAGCTGATAGTCCTTAATAAAGAGATTAATCTTAATCTTAAGTATTAAAAGAAAGCTAAAAAATGAAAGCTTCTAAATCTGAAATAAAAAACAGTACAGATATAATAAATTAAATTAAAAATCAAGCAAATACGAAGAAAAAAGGGGAGATTAACAATGATGTCAACAACTTTTTTAAAGTTTAATTTTCTGAACTGTAAATAAAATTTAGAGATTATTTATCTTATTACTTAAGATTCTTTAAACGATTTTAATCAGTCAAGTAAAAAATTATAACGTATGGTACAGATAAGCTTTACAGCTAAATTGACATATTTTATATTATCAACAAAATGATTGAACTTGAAAAATTAAAGCATTTATTACTCAATCAGCACCAAATTAAATTATTTGAGTATTTACCAAGACCGCAACTAAGATTGCAAGATATGATCGAACAGGAAAATGCCAATAATGATCCAAATGAAAAAGAAAAATCTCCTTAAATTACTGATTTTAATATGAGCATGAACAGTCCAGATATAAAAAAGAATTAAAAAGCTAAAGAGAAAGATAAGTTTACAATTTTTGCATTAGATGATAAAGACCCTTTATAGAAAGCGCAAGATGCTTAAAGAGCATTTAATTACATTTAGAGAAGAGCCTAAAGAGGAAAGAAAAGTCAAATAGATGAAAAATTAGTCAGAATGCTTGACCCAAAGCTTGTAAATATGTTTAAAGATAATTCTTTTGATTTTGGAACATAGCCGATTAACCTCGATGAAGACTCTGATGATAATGAAGGTGAAAATGATGCTAAAAAAGGAATTGATAAGCAATCTTCTGTCCTTAAAAAAAGTATTTTCCAGGCAGATGCCACATTTAAAATAGATAAAACTATTCTTGAATAAGAAGAAGAGGAGGAAAACAAAGACTTATTTAATGTAAGCAACATCCCAATAAAATAAGATAGAAGCCAATAAAATTAAGAGGCCATAAATTAAATGGATTTAAGCTAGATAAATTAAAAGTCAGTCCTTTTATTAACTTAATCATAATCTATTACACCAAAGCAATCAGCTAAATAAAACAAAAGTAACACAAATATCTAAAAAGGAGCTTAAAACTAAGGCGATATTACAGATTATTTGGATTCTAACAATATATCTTTAACTCAGTCACCTTTCACTACAAATAGGTAGCTTTAGGATAAAAATCAAGATGGTATTTAGGAAAAAGGTAATTGATATTTCAAAATCTAAAACTTTAAAAATAAAAAATTAAAGAAAATTATTTTTAGCATTTATTAATTATTTATTTATCTCTATATTATTAGGTAAAAATGATTATTCGTAAGAAAATCATCACGATTAGTAAGATATAATTGAAGATGATAAAAGAAATGAAGGTGATGAAAATGGTATTTAAGTAACAAGACCATCTAATGCTAGAAAATATTTTGATAATTCTGATCATCATTAATGAAGAAAGGAATTTTCTTACTAGAGTAAATAAATTATTCATTTTTATTTAATATTCAATGTGTAATGAATATTTGTTCATTTTTATGTTTAAACAATTTTATTTTCTTATACTTGCAATAAATTTAAATCATTCTTTAATTCATTAATTTTTTTTTATAAATTATAATCATTTTGACATTTAGTAACATTTTTAAATAAAATTATAATTTTTATTTACAATTTTCACATAAAAAATATTTTTTTTGTTTGATTTGTTAAAAAATTGTGTGAATGTCAGTTAATAAGAAATTATTTTTTCAAATAAAAAATTTTATAATTAAACAAAAATAATAAATTAATAAGGATTAAGAAACAAAATTTTAAATCTTAATTATCATTTTACTTGACACATTTTAAATATCTCAAAACCATAAAATAGTCTAATTTTCATTAGTAAAATTTCTAAATAGTTAAGAAATTTAATAATTCGAGTGGCCTATCAATCAAAAAAAAGAAATAACTGAAAAAATTGAATTATATCAAATCCTTCACTTAATAAAAGAAAGAAAAAATAGGATTTACAAAATAATATCTTTCACAAATAAAATTTTGCGATTATTCAATATGCGATGATAAAATATTTTCATAATTTAGACTATTTATTTATCTCATAAAAAAATCATTTAAGAAAAAATAGAAAAAGGAATTTTTTACCAGCAAATATTATAATTAAATCTTATCTTAATGAATCTAAAATTTTTAAAAACAAACATACACATAAAAATTAGAATTACTCTTTGTAAAGTTATTTTAAATTATATTCTTATTAAAAAAAATAAGTAATTGATAAACTGTATTGATTAATTAATATTTAAATAGAAAAAAATACTGATTGAAAATTAATTAATTTGAATATGAGTCTTTATTATTATTTAGTAAATTGGCTATTTATTTATTTATTAATTATTTTCCAAACAAATTTTCATTTTCATTAAAAAAAGTATCTCATTCACTAATATCAGAATATTACAAATAAAAGTACCTTTATAAATAGTTAAATTAATCTAAATAAAAAGTGTTTGTTTCTATTTATCATTGGTGAGATTAGAATTTTAAAAAATTAGTACTGTAATATCTAGGTGCTACAAAGGATTTTTAGAAATATATTTTAATATATTGTATGAACAGACTCAATTTAGCAGGATAGAATATTTTATCTAATCCTGATTATAATCATTTTAAAGAAATAAAAAAACCTGTTTCTAATTAAGATACCCCTACATCTTAATCTCAATATTCTTATAATTAGAAATATCAAAATTAAAGCTCTCTTACCAATGGATTAGAAACTACTTTTACTTCAATAGCAAATTAATAAACTCCAATGAGTTATAGGCATGCTGATTAATTTGAATAGCTTAAAACTTAAAGGCTTTCTCAGATAGTTAATGGAAAGTAGATGCTTTCTCCTATTCCTATGAGTAAAAAATAATAGATGGATTAAACTGCTAGCAGTAACATGAGTGGATTAAATTCTTCGTATTTACCTTCAATAGCGTCTTAAACAGGCTCTAATAATTTAGCTTTAAGCAGCTTAAATAGAACAGAACGTAATTACTTTTAGCAACTGAATAGTAATTTATTGTAATAAGACAGCTTTTAAGATTAAAAAGACTATAGCATGTCGAATACATAATAGAGGTTTATATATAGCAGAAATGGTAGTGAAAAGACTCTTTCTAACAATACTTTCTACCCTTAGTTTAACTAGCAGAATTAGAGTATTTTTACAGTGAATACAAAGTAAAATCTAGATAGTATTCTCATGGAATCTAAGATTTAAAGTCATCCTATCTCTACAAAGTATAAAGTGAGATCGTGCGTTAATATAAAAAGCAGTACAAAGAATGTTCATGGAGATCTTACTTTTTAATCTTAAGTTCAAGCAGTTAATGAATAAATTATGTAATCTCCTAAACCAAGAGACGAATAGATTTAAAAGAAAAACTTCGTAGACAGTTCTTTGCTTCAAAATAACAACATTACACCTATTTCTAATAGAAGAGAACACAAAATTCATTCATCAATTAATATTTTAGACGTTTAGTCTACATCTTCTATTATGAATCCTAACACCTCTTCAGTATCGAATTTAAAACAGATTTTTGATAAGAAAGATATTTTAAATTATGATAACGAAATATTAATTTAAAACAAACTTAATTTTACTTAAGCAAAAGATTCTTCAAAAATTTTAAATGCAAGTATTTAAACTGACCGTTGCTCATAAATTTTTTAATAAGTTTCTAACCTAAAAAATACTCTTGATTAACAACAGTCATCTTCTTTATCTTCTGCCACTCTTAAAAATGTTTTTTATTAGCAACTAGCCACTAACTCTCATATCGTTTAAAATAGAAAAGAAGATAAGTTACAAAAACTCAATTACAACAACTCTACTAATATAATGCAAAATGAGTATAATAATACTTCTGATATTTAGTCAATTATCTACAAAGAAAACGATAAGAAAAAAATAATTTATTCAAGGTAAAATTCAAATGATGATAGTGATGAGGATCGTAGAATGTATAACGAGCTATTAGAATTGAGTCCATTACCAAAATCAAGAAAATTAGACCAATAAGATACAAAAAATTAATTACTTATAAAAATGTGCAAAGTAGATAACCCAGTAAAGGCAGAATAAAATGAGAACAATAATAAAAATGAAATATCAAATTTAGAAAATACTACTAAAAATTCAAAACCTAAATCAGAGGTTTCTGTTACCTCTGAAAGAAACATAAGAAAATTATCAGCTTAAGAATAAATAAATATCACTTAAAAAAATAATGCTGCTGTTCATGGATCAAAATCTTCTATAAATATAAAATCAATACCTAAAAAAGAGTCTTAATATTTAAATGAATATTCACTCTTAGAATAAGCTTAAACTACAAACAACTTTGCTATTGATTATAAAAAAATAGATCATATAGTTGATGAAGCCAAGCATTTCAATGATAAAATGGATATAGGATAAGCCATGCTATCAACAACTATTACAAAAAATGTACTACCTCGTAAACTTGGAATAGTGGCTAATTTAAATACCAATAAAAAGAGCATAAATGATGCAATTAAAAAGAGGAAAAAACGTTAATCGTTTGATGCTAATGGAAGTCCATTAAAGTAGGAGGAAAAAGGAGAATTACCTGCCTTGTTAGCCTCTCAAGTGAAAGGCAAAAGAGTTTCAGAATTTATGTATAATACAAATAATGACTCTTCTCTAGATGAATAATAATAAAGTATTATAAATTAATAAGTTAAAATTTTTACACCAATAAGTTAAAAAGAAAATAAATCATTCACACCATAAAATTATGGTAAACAAGTATAGGCAGCAACAATTAAAAGAAATGCTTCATTAAGTCAGCACTTAAAGAAAGCCCCTAGCAATTTAGTTAGTCATAAAAACGGGCTTACTGAAAATGAAAATAAAAAACCATTTGATAAAGTTGCTTTTTAAGACAGCAATGAAATAGCAAAATATCTTTAAAAAAATATGATTTCCTCTGAAAGTTAGAACGATGAAGAAAATAATCAAGAAGAAAAGTAAAATCTCAATCTCTCGAGACTGTAGATCAGTAAGACGTATTGTGAAATGTTAGCTTAAGCTTTGAAGCATCCTGATTTTGAGAATTTGAATTTTCTCAATTTGTAAGATAACAACTTAACAGGTTCGGCTTTGTCATTAATTTCACAAAATCTACCTAAGCATTTGAGAAAAATAGATTTATCTAACAACTTCTTAAATAACAATGATAATATTGCAATTTGTAACATTCTGTATAGCAAATAGTACCCAAGTTTAATTTATCTTAACTTATCTAATAATTTGTTAGCGGATATAGGTTTGAAATCTATTTCAGCTAGCTTATAAAGAAACTCAACTCTTTAGCAACTCAACTTAAGTCATAACAAATTAACAGATCTTTCAAGTCCTTATTTAAAAGAGATTTTATTACAAAATAGTGGAATATAAGAGCTATATTTAAGCTGGAATAAGCTGAGCTCTAAAAGTGGTTTTGATATATCCATTGGTTTAAGTAATAATGTTAACATTAGGGTAAAATGCTTTCTGAAAATTAATTATTATTTACTTATATTTTATATAAAAAGGTATTAGATTTAAGTCATAACAGCTTAGGATAAAATCCAAATTTGCATTGTGGAAAAAAGCTTATTGAAAGCTGCACTAAATTAGAATCTGGCCTAATACATTTTGATCTTTCTTACAATCTTTTTACAAAGGAAGAATGCAAATAAATAGCAGAGGCCTTAACAAAAAATTAAAAACTTTATGGGTAAATAGTTAGATTTAAATTATCAAGCAAATTTTTAATTTAATTTTTACAATAAAAAAGCTTCCACTTTGAAGGCAATGAATCGCATGCAACCGTAGATTCTAAAGGATTTTTATATTTTCCAAATGAAGAAGAAATTTTATAAAAGCATGTTTCTACTCATACTTTAATGAGGAGAGATATAAATTCAGTGAAGTGTCTAGGATAAAATAAGTAAATTACTCTTATGAATTACAATTAATAGTTATTTATTTTTATTGAATTTATTATAGATTGTAAAATTTTAATTGTAACGTAACTGATAATTGCTGGATATGTGATGGTTGGTAAGAAATTGAATTTTAAATTTCTGAAGGAAGCAGTGATGTTTTTTAGAGTGAACCTGCTTTTTTGCATTTAGATTTTGAAGATTTTTAACCTATGTATATGGACCGTGACCCTGAAAATCCAACAAGATATTTTTTGAGAAGAATGTGTCCTCCTAACAGGAGAATTTTGTTCTTCTTTACTAATCCATGTACAAAGTTGTTATTCGAATCCAACGATTATGAAAAAATAGATTTCCATGTAAATGATTAAAATCTCGCAATTTATGATGACGATGATGATACAACTTAATAAAGCGAAAACACCTTTTCTGCTCATCATTTACAGAACAGTAAACAGAGAAAATTTAATGTTAAATACTTAGATGGTACTGTGATGGAGTATATAGTTCCTACAACAGTAAACGTGATAAGCACTAAACTTCATTAAAATATTTAAAAGAAAAAAGGAGATTATGAAATTCAAATAAAATGTTTACCTAGATAAGAAGAAACTTACTATAAAATAAACTATACTAATCAATGGCATAGAGGTATATCTCTATTTAAATCGTTCATACCTGACAATCCTGAGTTAGAGTAAAAGTGCTTTGAAGATGATTGGAATAACTCAAAATTATAAAATATATTTTAGCAAGCTGATAAAACTGCTAATCTTAGTGAGTGTAAACGAATTATTTTAGATTAATACCCTAAAATAAGAGTTTTATACAGATATCTCTCGTGCTTTGGAATTATTAATGATGTATTTTGTGTTACATTAAGTGCTTTTGCTCACTTTGCTTAAGAAAGCAAGATAATTGATAACAATTTAATGAGGATGAGAGATGTAGAATGTATTTTTATAGCAGCAAGCTCAAAAGCTCTCAAAGTTAAAAACTATAGGGCACCTGAAAAAACAGTTATAAGAAGTGAATTTGTAGAATTGATGGGAAGGTTAGCATTAGATAAATTTATTCGTACTAAGGTAGCCAAAACACCCTCTGAAGCACTTAATCTTCTCTTGAATAATTAGAAATTCTTGTAATATACAGCTGAATACGAAGATCCTTAGTAATGGCGTAATATTAGGTAAGAACAAATATTTTTCTAAATCTTTTTGTTAATTTTTTTTTTGATAACAAACAGATTTTGGACCAAGCAATGTGATGAAATGATGAAAAGATATATCAATTTTATCAAAACTCTATGGAATGAATATTCTGATTCTAGAAAATCTGAGAAAAGAGGTGCACCTTCGAATTAAAAGACGATGAGTTTGCAAGAATTCTAAGATATGGTTGAAGAATTCCATCTAAAGGATAGCTTATTAACAGAAAGAGATGTTGTGCTTAGTTATAATCTTTCTCTCTAAACTTTACAAGATGAGATAAATAGTGAAAAATATATGGCTATGAATTTTGTAGAATTTTTAGAAGGACTTGCTCGTCTAGCCGAATTTAAGTCAAGAACTCCAGTTGGAGAAAGAGATGAAGCATACAAAGATAGCGAAAAAATACAAATACGTTTAGAGTACAAAATAGAAAGCTTATTAGAGTGTATGAGTATAAAGTATTAAGATGTCATGAAAACCAAACGCAAAAAGTAGATGATCATGCTATAAAAGCAGCTTTTGTAAAGAAGTGGTTCAAGACTTTTATCTCTTAAAGTGAAAAAATCATTTATTTAGTTCAGTTAAACTGAGCTAGGAGAATAAACCCCAAGCAATAAATTTGCAAGTACAGTTTAAAGAGTTGTAAACACTATGAGTGTAATTAATGCATTTAAGTCAAAAGTATAAGATACGAGCTTGAGCAGTTCTGAAATTCTTGATGAAGAAAATAATTAGCAATTTACTAAGAATAGTTTTCTTTCTATCGCCTCTTAACCTGAGATAAATAAAATGAATAGTAGATAACTTTAAAGGATAGATTCAGAAATGGACGAGTTTGAAGATGAAGAACACTCATTTACTTTAAGTAATAAAAAATAAAAAAATTAATAAAAAATGAAGTAATAAAACGAAGAATCTTAACCTGTATCTTTAAAGAATATTGAAGAAAACAATTGATTGATTGATAAGATAAATTTAAACTTAACAAAATCTAATTTAATTTTTTGTCCTTAAAACAAATATTAAAAAAATAACAAAATAAATGAATAAAATAAATATTTATTTTAATCCAGTAAGTTAAATAACTCTTATATATTTATCAAGTTTTAACAATTTAATTCTTACTTACGATCAATCTATTTATCTATCTATCTATATCCTGAACCAAATAAATATTATAAGCAAACTAATCTTTCTTGGTAATTTAATAAAATAAAAATACTATTTAATAATATTTTAATTAAAATAATCTATCTATTTTCTGAGTAATTAGCATCAATTGTTTACAATTTTTAGAGTATAAATATATCATTTTAAAATGTGTAAATAATTTCAGTAAAATTTGTAATTTTTTAACCAATGAAAAATCAAGAATACTTAAATTACTTTTTTAAGAAATTATTAAATAACTAAAAATTGGGTAATCAAAAAATTAAAATATATTTTTTATTTTTTGATTTACTTAGATTAAGTTGAATTTATTATATGTCTATTAAAAATGACATTATTTTAAAAATCTGTAAATGATATCAATAAAGTTTGTAATTTTTGATTGAAAAACAAATCAAGTATACTTTTATCATTTTTATAAGAACAAAAAAAAAAGCAAAAAAATTGGATGATTAAAATTTTGAGAAATCTATTTTTTTATATATTTTGATTTACTTTTTTAAAGCTTAACTCCTTCTATGTTTGCTTTCACATGATCATTCAATTTAATATAAACAAAAATTAGCAAAGTTAAGCTTAACTTACTATTAATATCAGTATTAATTTGCATTTAGGAATATGTAAAGTAAAGAAGTCACAAAAAGTAGGGAAAATATTTACAAGCTAGATAAAAGTTATTGATTGATAAAAGATATTTTTTAATTAAAATAGAAAGTTTAATTTGATCACAATAGAAAGCTGAAATGAAATTTATTATTAATTATATGTAAAAAAATAAAATATATATATAATACAGTTACTGTGCAAAAAATATATGATACGTCGATAGACTATCTGAAATTTAAATATTTGAATATTAAATTGACTGAGTAGATGTAATCAAATTATTTTAATACTTGAATTAAACTCAAAATTTTTCTATGCTTTTAATATTTTTATATATTTATATAAATTTATATAAATTAATTTATATAATTAAATATTACAATTAAATTTTTTATTTGTTTTTCTGATTGGCTAATGTCCATCAAAAATTTTTTTATAATTAGTATATAGTGCTTCTGCTTTTTTAACTTTTATAATTAATTAATTTATTTATTTATTTATTTTTTTTACTAAGTGAATGGTAGTTTAAGTTCTGGAGATCACTCTCTCTCTTTATTATAATTGAAACAGATATTGATAAAAAAATTTATTGATTTGCTTTGGTTTTATTCTTACAGAGTTTATTTAACTTTGTTATATTTTAGCTATCTTCATTTTTCATTTTTAACTAAAATTACGGTTTCTTAACATTTTACTGCTTGTGTTGCTGTAAATTTCTTCAGGTATTACTTCTTGGATAAATTTTATATTTATTTGCTTAGAATTACTTTTGGTATCAACTTCTTACAGCAATTCTAAATCTTTCAGAATTTTTTTATCCCCAAAAATTTTAGAAGCTGTGGTTCTATTAAGAATATCTTCATCAAAGCTTCCTTAAGCTTGTTTGTTTGATTTGAAGCCTATGTGTTTATTCCTAGTTCCTGATGTATAATAATTTAAACTAGTTTATTTAGGACGAATCCTTGTTGCTATTCTTGGCTAATCTGCCGATTAGTTATTTATATTCTAGTGAGATTCCCTATTTGAATTACTTGTATCACTAGGAATTTCTTCAATAGGTTGGCTGCTCAATTGTTACTGTTATTATTTTACTACTGGAGGTGTGTTATGGTTTTATTATGTTAGCATTGGCTGAGATGTTTAAGAGTTTTTTTCTCCGAAATGAAGGTTATCTTAATCAGTAGTTGTCTAGCTTTAATCTTCATAGTCAGATGGGGAATACATTTAGCCTAAATTAGAGTCATTTTTTTCAATTGTATCGTCTAAATTAAGTTTGAAATATTGGGAGTTTTTCCTGAAAAATTCTTTAAAATCCAAATTATTTGATTGTTGATTACCCTTTTTATTATTCTCATTTTTTTTATTTTTTTTCTGTCCTTAGCTTTTTTCTCCCTTTTAAGATCCATTTTTAGGAGATATAACTGCGTTAGCGTGTTTAATAAGATCTTATTTGAGAAAATGATTAACAAGAGTTTGAATAAATTATTGCTATATTATATTATTTTTGAGCATAACATCTATAACATGTGTACGATAATAGAATATATTATCTTAAATTATAAACTGGGTATTTAATTCTTTTAAAAAATTATAAAGATTTTTAAAGCAAGCTTAACCTATTTGTGAAACATATTCGTCCTCAAAAAACTCAGATATAGGCTTTTGATTTGCATTTATCACTTTACCTGCATGAGAGTCTTCTTCAGCTATAAACTCATCTTAGCTTCTTTTTGCAGTGTCAGATTTAACACTATCTTTATTACTTTATTTTTCTGAATTTGTATCAACTAATTACTACTATCTGACTTCTATTTTATTAGATTTCTGACTTTCTTCTAATCTCTTTTATTTGCTTTTTTCTAGCTACTTGTTACTCTCATCTAACTTCTTTTTTGGAGAAAGGCAAAGGGTAGGAATGGTAGGATTAATGTTCGAAAAGACTCTTTGTGATAGGGCTGCGACAGTCTCTAGATGCTAGTTCTCGCTAAACTAAATCACTATGCACTCTACTTCGAAGAATTCATCAGAAAAAGAATGAAATTGAATACCAAAATTTAACTCATATATAGTAAGGTTGCTCTTATAGAAACAGTCATAAATAATTAGCATTAATTCTCTTATTTTACAATACTTAGGAACCACAAATAATGTTTTATTTAATATTTCAATGTGGTTCATCAATGCTTCCTAAAACGAATGACGAAACTCTTGTCTCATATTAAAATTGCCATCAAATGAATTCCCTTATTATTTTAAACTGGCAGGTATTACTAAAATCTTATCAAAAAGTTCTAAATTCATCGTATAATTTAAATCTTAGCAATACAAAAATTCAGTATTATGAAGATCGTGCTTTTAATATAAATCATCAGGTATTTTAGTGTACTAATACAAACCCTAGCCACTAGAGCTTGAAGAATTATTTAGTTTTGTTGTTGCTTGACCACTACTACCTTGCATATTTTAATTATACTAAATAACTCCATTAACAGCATAATTTGCTGCTATTGCATTAGGTGGAGGAAGGCTAGTTAAATAAGAAGAAAAAGCACAAAGAACAAATTCATATCCTTTTGAGATGCTACCAACAAAGTCCCAATCTAGGTAAGCTTAAACGACCAAGGCATGTTCTCCTGAAAATATACGCGAAAATATATCAGAGAATTGCTTTCTTGTAGTATATTGGTACTACTCAAATCTTACAGGTATCTATAAAAAACTATAATGTCCAAAGCACAATTAAGAATATCCACTTTAGCAAAAGGAAAGAATATTATAAAGTTACGGATTTGAATTGCTTGTATTTCTGAATTGCAATCCTATTTGGCTTCCACTGCTTAATTTTGCTTCACTATTTGATCCGCTTAAATGATCAGCTGCAATCCACTCTGCTTAATTGCTTTTAAAACTTTTACAATTTGATAATTTTGCTGTAGAAGAAGCATTTTCTGCTTCTACATCACTTTCATTATTATTACAACAAATAAAATAACTTAAAAAGCGATTCCATCTACTTGGTCTTGCTACTCTTTTATCTATTGATGGTTTGTGTCTTGAAGAAAAACTTGCTGGAGGAGGTGGAGGTGCAGAAATTTAGCTTGCAAGAGTATCATGCTTTTTAGAAAATTAAAATTCACTTGTCTTGCTTATAGGAGAAACAGGAGCAGCTTATGGCTTATTTTAATTATTGTCAAATTCTAATTATCTCTAAACACTTTGGTTGTTCATCCTTTAATTGAAGTAAGCTAGAGAATTTTATTTTTATTAAACTTAGTGAGCAGATGAACTATACTATGTTAAATACTTGAAGTATCTTACTTATCTAGTGAATGTGTGTGTGTGTTTGTTTATTAAGTTGAGGGCAATATATATTGATTATTAAATTATAAAATCAATTAATTGTCTTGTTTGATTATTTTTTCTTTCTCCTTAATTATTTTGTAATACTTTTATAATATTAGTTTTTAATTTCTCAATCAATTTCAATCATCTTAATTAATCAGATTCTCCATGGCATTTATCAATAACTCTCATAATTCTTCACCTTGATTTAGATGTTGACCTACAAATAAAAAGAAACACCAAAGAATAGTAATAAACTGGTATAATAAAAAAAATATTTGAAAATATTAGCTAAAGATTTATCCCAAGACGACAGAGAATTATCAGAATTTATGTTCTAATATTTGAGCTAAATTTTTGCAAATATTATAATTTTAGGCGATATATGATCAGTATAATGAAATTAATTAATTTTTACTAAATCAACATTTTTAATTACTTATAGGTAATATTCTTTTACTAAATTTTTATATTTATATTTAGATCTGAAATCTCTAATATCATAATTATTATTAGGGTAAAAATAAAATATTTATTCAAAAGATTTATTTAATGCAAATAAATTTTTTTTTTAGTGTTGACTATACCAAATTTAAATTAAACCCAAATATTTTAATTAATTTACTTTGACAAATTTATTTCGTTTAGAGTGTGTAACTAATTTTGTTTTCAAAGGCAAAATAGTTAAGTAATAGTTTGAATTATTTCAATTATATTTACGTAGTAAGCTTTTTTTAAGATTTCTACAAATAATCTAAAATTTACAAACACTTTTAATATTCTCCTCTCAAATTATTTGTTAATTGGCATAGTTTCTTTTAAATTTTAAAATATTTTCATTAATTAACAAAAAAAATGAATTTAATTTAATTTTCATTTTCATTTTCAAGAAAATATATCAAATTTCATCTTAGATTCCAAATTAGCTAAAAAGTATCTTTTTTATCTTAAGATACAAATTAGCGTTAGATAGCATTTTTCTATACCACAAAATATAAATTAGTTAATAAATTATATATTTATTTTGTATCCAAATTTTATTTGAAGAAGTAGTTTCTGTTTTATATAAAAAGGGAATAATGTTAGCTTAAAATTGAAAAGGAAAATTAACTAAATAAACTGAAAACTAACAAACAAAAATATATTTTTTTAAAGAAAAAAATATTAGTCATTTTAAAAAAATAGATTGAAGAATGTATGTATACCTATCAATATATTAAACTAAATGATAGATTATTCCTTAATAAGAGAAAATAAATAATAAAAGAAAACGTGAAAATAAATTTTTGTTTTCAATAATAATTAAATAGATAAAGAGAAGAAAATTAATTGATAATAAATACAATAAATAAATAAATCAATAAAATTACAAATTAATTTTGGCTTTTTATTTTTATTAACTTTTAGCAACAATAAGAGATTATTAATTGAGTCACTTTTAAATATATTTGGAAATAAATAAAAACTTAATTGTAACAACTCACTTTTAAATTGTAGGATTTAAAAGTGAATTATTAACTTGATTTTTCTGATAAAATCCTTCAACTAGAACTTAATTTACTATTTTTTAATGCTTTGCTCTAATTTATCATTTCTTCGGGTATTACCTCTTGAATATATTTTATATGGCTTTATTTCAAACAGTACTTGCTTTCTGTTGCCTGAACCGATTTTAGTTCCTTCAAAATTTTAATCTAATCTTGAACTTTATTTGCTGTTGTGTAGTTAAAAATATCTTCGTTGATGATACTTTTAGACAGTTACTTTTTATTTTTGCCAATTTAACTTTTTTTTTAAAGGTCCTCTGTTTTGCTCAATTTATCGCTTTGTTTAGATTACCTATTCTTTGAGCTATTTTTACCCCTAGAATTTCTTAAAACTTCATCTTAATTATTTGTTTCTTCTTCTATTTGAGAAATTATCTCTGTTGGGTTACTCTAAGCATTATTATTTCTAGAAAAGGAATTGTGTGTTTAATGATGATTTTCATGAGTATTCTAATTTTAGACATGGTCAGCAGTCGAATTCTAACAGTCATCAGTCGCTGATTGATACTTAGCGATTTTTTCACTACTTTCTTCATTGTAGATATATTATTGAGAATATTTTAAAAAATATTTTTTAAAACTTGAATTAAATTCTGCAGCCAACTTTTATTAATTACTGCTGCTTTACTTTTTATTAGAATTTTATTTTGAATCAGATTTCTTTTTTGAATTTGAATCACGAATTATGCTTTAAATGAACAATTCTGAATTTGATTATTTTATTTCATCTCTTTTTTGCAAGTTCTTTACCAATGTAAGCACAAAAGACTATTGAATAATATTATTTTTTAGCATGGTATCTATTATGTGAGTGCGATACTAAAATGCATTATTCTGTATTATAAATTGCTAGTTTATTTCTTTTAAAAAGGCTTAAATATTCTTTAAGGATGCTTAACCTATTTAACTAATATATTTAGCATCAAAAAACTTATTTTCTAGTTTTTCTAATTTTATTTTTTGTTTTATATCAGAACGTCTAACTACTTGATTTGAAGCTTTAATTTATTCATTTTTTTCCTTATTTAATTTAGGATCAGATGACTCTGTTTTTTTAAAAGAATTGACTTGATGGACATTAGAAAAAATTTTATAAGTGATAGTAGCTAAAGTCTAATGATGCTAATCTTAATTGAATTGCAGTACGATGTACTCAACTTCAGCCAATTCATTCTAAAATGAGTAAAATTGCAAACCAAAATTCAGTTCTTATATTTAAAGCGTCGATTAAGAGTAGCAGTCATAAATTGTTTATACAACCTCTTTTATCTTGCAATATTTAGGTAGAATAAAGATTACTTTATGTAATTATTCTATATATTCCATAAATATTTTTGAAAAGAGTACACGAAATTCTTTTTTCATACTATAGCTTTAATCAAATGAATTTACTTAGTGTTTCAAACTAGTGGGGATTATAATTATTTTATCAAATAAATTTAAATTTAATGTTGAGGACAAATTTTAACAATTTAAAAACTCGGTGTTTTGCAGTTCTTGTTTTTCAAAAATTTAATCAGAAAATTTATTACTGAAATTAATATTGTAATTGCTATTATTCGATGACGATGATGAAAGTCGCGATGAATTATTATTGTATTGTATAGTGGAACTGTAGTGATTAGATTCCTTTATGTTCTAATTGCTTGATTACTATATTTGAGGTTCATTGTAAAAGTATTGGATAAAAGTGCAAAGAACTGAAATATATGATTTCGCAATGCTGCTGACGAACTCCCAATCAAGATAGTTTTATACAACAAGAATTTAATCACCTGAAAAGCATGCACCAAATAAATCACAAAATGATTTTTTTGAGTTGTATTAACATTGCTCAAACCATATTGGGAGTTGTAAAAAACTGAAATGACCAAAGTTCATTTATTAGTATCCTTTGTTAGGGAAAGTGAGAACATTATACAGTAAAGACTTAAGAGCTGTAGAGTTACTGATAGTTCTGAACTAAAAAGCTAAATAACTTCCATTACTCTTAGCATCACTATTGTTGCTTTGAATATCTGAATTCTAATCGCCATAAAATTATCCTTTAAAATTTTTCAAAATGGCAGAATTCGAAGAAGGAGCTTAAGCTTATTTTAATTAACTTAAAGCGTCATCATTTTTATTACAGCAAACAAAAAGGTCTAAAAATCGTTTCCACTTGCTCTTCTTTTTATTTTGAGTATTGAGATTATCTGTGCAAGGTGGTTAAGCTCTCGCAAGCGGAGTAGGATAAATTTCATTTGAAATTTTGGATTATATAGAAGATTTTTACAAGCTCTTTTCCATACTGGCATTACTTTCAGAGGTAATAGAGCCTACTTACGATTAAATTGAAAAAGTTTTTGAAACATAAACACTCTTTTCAATAGAAGATTAAGACATTTTTTTGTTGTTTTATTTATTTAATATTTTTTATTTGAGTTTTATTTAGTTAAGTTGCTTTAAATATTTTCTTAATAAAAATTCAACCTTAGTAAAATTTAGAACAGCTCGAAGACTTATTACAAAAAACCCCCCATCGCGATATTTGTAAGCTATCTATAAATCTTCTAAATTTAATCAAATCTAAAAGCTGGTTGGGAGAATATAAATTAATTCATTAACACAAACAAGAATGAATAAGTACACTCCAAACATTATTATTTCGAAACAGAGTTGATAATCAATCAATCAATCTATCTGATAACTTAATAATAAATTTTTTTAGTGAATTCATAAATTCTATTTTAATAAAATTTAAAATTAAATAATTAGTCATTTAAGTAGTAACTATGATAGCTATGTTTAAAAACTTAATCTTTTTTTTGATGTAACATATAAAATTGAATGAATTTTTATAGTTATAATCTATTTTAACTTGTCTTTTTTCTATTTTACATCCCCCTCAGAATTTAATCAATCAAAGGAGTTGATAATGCATAATATAATATATACTTTCAACAAGACTTTTAAATTATATTTTCGTCAAATCTTAAGCTCAAAGGGGATAATATTTGATTGCTTAACTAACAATCAATGTAACATTAAAGTCATCATCTAAAATACCTCATATATTATGAATAATATATGTAATATCTGTATTATTATATGATTGCAGCCATAAATTTTTAATTATAAGAATAGAATTATAAAAACTATTTAAATATTCTGTCTAATTACTTTCCTACTACTAGAAGGATATTTTTATTTAATATAAAATTAAGTTCTAATTGTTTGATAACTCGTCATAGACTATTAATTTTTCTCTTCATATTTTCACTTTATGAAAAATAATATTTTATTTCTAATAAAACTTTTTAAAGCCTGGGTTAAAATTAGAAATATAATTTAGTTGCCAAATAATATTCAAGAAACCATTTAAAAAATATTTAACCGTTAAAAATTTATTTTTGTAATCTAAAATCAAATTTTATCTTATAGTATTTTTTAGTTTAACATGCAATATATATCATTTACCTGTATGTTCGTTTATAATTTAATTTTTAACTTCATATAAATACGATCATACATTTTTGTAAATTTTTAAAAAATATAAAAATCTAATTTAGTAAAAATAAATTTCTTTAAATGCAAAACAACTTACATTTTATATATATTTATTTTTAATTGATCATCTTATTTTAATATGGTTTTTATATGTGGTTTGTTTAATAGTGAAATGAAATGAAAGGTCTTGGAGATTTCATATTCTTTTATTAAATTATATCAATTAATTTACTTTAAAAATAGTAAAATAATCCAAGAATGCTTAACATTATAAAAAATGATGATCTCTTTATTTAGTATAAATCCTACGATTATTATAATTTGTCTTAACTTTTATAACGTCAAAGATTTTTTGTGTGCTTAGAGAGCATCATTTTTATAAAACTTAGAAAGTTAATTTTTATTAAATATTAAAAATAATTATTTTTTACTAATAAATAAATAAATGTCTAACTAATAGGAAAAGTATCAAATATTATATGAAGATAATAAAAATGCAAAATATTTTAACAAAAAATAAATTATTTCAATTTATCTAATTTTATTTTTTAGAAGATAGCTACAAATTTTTATTTATAAAAATATTACTATAATCAATTGAATAGTTTAAAATATAAATTGCTTTTTGTTAGCTTTTTTTCATTCAAATTTTTATGATTAACTTAGTTATAAAAAGATATTACTAAAAATTGAATAAAATTAAAAAGATGCAGAATAGTTCAAAAAATTTTGTTTTTATAAAATATTTTTCAAAATTAAAATGCTAATAAACAAATTTAAAAATATTGCTAAAAATGATTGATCTAATAAATATAAGTTGATAATTAATCAAATTAGAAATTTTTTATTATTGGAATTCAATTGTATCCTTTTAAAAATATACCACTATAAGTTATAAATGAAAAATAGATCTTAATAAAAGAATTTATGGAAGCTAAATAATTAATTTAGATAGCTTAAGGTAAAAAGGTTAAGGAATGAATAATAGAGTTATCTACAAATTTATGGTTAATATAATATCTAATTTGTTCAATAATAAACTAAAAAATGAATATAACAATTACTTCTTTCTTAAAATACAATAAAATAATTTTTATTTTTCAAAAGAAATGAAATTAAAGTATAAATTTATACTTTTACTTTTTTAATTAGTTTCTTCATTTTAATTGTAATCATTAACATATAAGGAAGGATATAAAAAAAGGTATTTAAATGTGATTAATTTCTCTATTACCAAATATTGTATTTTTCATAAAATGTGCGTTATATTAAAATAAAATGTCTAAATATGTCTTAAAATATGTATATAAAAAGTTTTACAAAGATCATTCAGTTTATTTTTTAAAATATATTAATTTTAATCATTTAATTCTTTATATTATATTTAACTATTTATTGATTTTAGTTCACAAAATTCTTTATAGATTTTAAAAATACAATTATTACTAGTAGATTTTAAATATTTTATGGTAAATGCTGCTCCAACCAATTTCCTAAGTAAAGATAACTAAATAAATATGGGAACACAACTAATTAAATTTTGCTAAAAAACTTAAACATATAAATTAAGGTAAGATAATGTAAGGATAGCATTATTTTTGTGTGGTGATGAATGAAATAAATTAGAGGATCTCAATAGGTTCGATTTAAGTTAAGGAAGATAGTTTATTTATGATTTTTCAATTGATTTTTGTAAATTCATATTATCATTATATGTTGTTATATACCTTATTGATTTATAATCGTAGGTTAATTCTCTGACAATGGTTAAAAATTTAAACAATAAAACTAAGATTAAAAATTAGTAATAAGTGCATTTGTTATTTTATCATCAATCAAAGAAATTTGAGTAAAAAAAAAAGTGATTAGAATTTTTATATTATGTATAATCATTGTAAATCTATATAAATTATCTATACTTTTAAAGATACATTAAAAGTAAGAGTAAAGTCATAAATCGTTATTTAAAACTATAAACTTTAATATCAAAAGACATACACTAGATTAATTCGCTTTCCATGAATCCGAATTAGGATTAGCACTTTTAATTATAAGACACCATTAAAATGGCGGAACACTAGTAATATAATTCTCCTCCCTTTTAAGCAAATTATTCATAGTAGTCTGAGTATATGCAAAGGATGACATTTAATCCCGTGCCATAGTTAAATATTCAATAAAGTAAGGATATGGCTATTAGCTATTTAAATCAATCTCCGTCTTACTTTTTTGAAACAGGCTAGAGTTGGACAAACAATGAGAGCTCAAAAAAGTAATTTAATATAAATAGCGAAAGTGCAAGAAATAGCAGGACATTTAAGTTTCGTGAGTTTAACTTGAAATAGAACTAACTCTCTTAGTAAAAGCATTAAGAAGAGAGCGATCAAAACTAAGTTTCAAATTAGTTATAAGATAGAAATATTTCATCTGAATAAACAGCAAGAAGCGAGTTATAGATGCCTCTTACTGATAGGTCATAGCTGAAATACTATAAGAGCCAATAAAACTTTAGATCTCCAAAAAAATTGCAATTCTCTCCATAGATTTCTTAAAATAATAATTTATATTATCAATACATGAACCCTATGCCAACGAGCTAGAAAGAACCGCAAAATAGTGGAAACTAGTTTGATATAAAATCTAGCTTGAAAAAGAAGAGTATTCTATTTAATAATAGTGAATCACAAATTAATAAATCAGGTGTTATAAATAGCGAGAATAACATATCAAATTCATTTAGAAAACAATAGGGCCCCTTTACTTAAAATAATCCTTTTGGTATTTAGCAAAAAAATGCTAAAACCACTCCTATTAATAACGAACTTAGTAACAATTTTATGACAGAGAGATAGTAATTACTTATGCCTTAATCTGAGAAAGAAATAACCAATAATAATAAAAATATCGCAGGCTAATAGCAAAAGCGTTTGAGTATTTAAGAAGTATAGAACTACTATGCATTTAACTCCGCCGTTAGTTCTGTATAAGCTACTTCACTGACACAAATACCTCAGTAAATTTCCCATAGTATATTTAAAGGTAAATAAGAAGAAAAAAAATTGCAAAATGGTATTCCTTTAATAAAAAAGCAATAATAATCTACTTCTGTCTCTGAAAGAGAAAGCAGAGATTTAAAAAATAGAATTCATTTCAACATTAATGGTTCTTCAAATTACTAAATTTTTTCTAATTTATAGCACTCAATACACTCTCCCACAAAAGATCTGACAAATCTATCAAATTCTTAATCTTATAAAGTCCCAAAGAATATTAATCTATCAAAAACTTTTTCTAGCCCCTTTTTGAAAAAAGTTTAATAGCAAAAAAAGTAGCAATTAGCTGAAGTAGTTAGTGGAGGAAAGACTCCTTAAAGTTATTCATAATTAACTTCTTAAAATTTTGCTGCCTTTCCATCAACACAAGTAGCTACACCAAATAATTAGAATGTTTCTAACTCAGCTACTACTTCTACTGCTAAAAGACTCTAAAATATTAACTTAAATTTAGAAAATATTAAGACTAGATAATCAAGTTCCTCTTCTAGTAGCTCAAAAAGTGGAAAATCTCTTTTTGAATCTCCTTTAAGTCCTCCTCCAAAAAACAAACTTATGATGGAAATGAGCAAATTCAAAAAAGAATTAAAAGAATTAAATTCTATCAACAAATCAAACAGAAAAAGTTTGCAGTAGTAGAATAAAAATTCTCTAAACAATTTTATAAGAGTCAAGAAAGCTGAAACAACCACAAACTTTTATGTTAGCGATTCAAAAATAAGTAGTTCAAATTATTAAAACCCGTAAACTGCAAAATAATAAATAGATTACACGCCTAATAAGACTCTTAATTAAATACCTAACTATACTCAGTATAGTGAAAGCAACCCGTTAAAGATGAGTCTTAGTGAATTATATCAAAACGAAAGCCCAACTAATAGATAATCGAATTTTAATGAAGATTCTGGAGTAAATTTTAATAACTAAAATTAGTAGAGTAGCAACAAATTATAATCTGCATTTGTAGAAACTCCTTAAAATAAGAATTTAAATAATCTCTAAAAAAAATATCATGAAAGTTATAAAAACATTGAAAATATACTTGAAGAAAATAAGTATTTTTAGAGTATTAACAAGATAGAAGAAGAAATGCTAAGTGTGACTATGAAAAATAAGACTCTTCTTCCAAGAAAATTGGGTATAATCTCTCTCTAACAAACAAAAACTGAAGGAGATTAATTTCCCTATTCAGCAAGAAATTTTAAGGATACATCTTATTAGAATATTGAAGATACCAAGCAAGTTGATTCTCCTTCATTAGTAAACATAGATAAAGATGAAGTCCCAAATTAAGCAGAACTAAAATCATAATTTAAAATTCATGGTATGAAGTTTTAAACATAAATTTATCAAAAATATTTCCTATTAAACTTAAAAATTAATTTAAATTTATCAAACATTTTTTTTATGAAATCTTAAAATTAATTTAAATAATATCCTTGATAACTAATCATAAATTTTAATCAATAATAATATAAATGAAATTTATTCACTAAAAATAAGAATATTTACTTGAGAATTCAAAAAGATGTTTCTTTCAAAGTTTTTAATTTAAAGAAAATGAATGAATGAATATGTTTAATTAAAATTTTATTCTTCATTTTTCCTTATTTTTTTTGATAAATTAAAATAATAGACTTAGCTTAAGGAGGCTTCAAAAACAGACAGTCACTTAAAGTTCAAAACGATGATTTAGAAAATTATTAGCTGCTTAATAACATAAGCTTAGTTAATCTTGATGCCATATAAAGTAAAAAAGATGGTAAAATTAAACAAAAGTTAAATTTATCTCATCAAAATATAAGAAACAATTACTCTGAAATGTTAGCTAAAGCATTTGGTCACAAAGATTTATAGTTTCTCCATACACTTAATCTTTCAAATAATCATTTAAATGGTATTGCAATACTAACAATTAGTAGAAATTTACCAGAAAGCATTCATTCTATCGATTTTTCTAGTAATAACATTTGTGCAGAAGGCACAAGAGGTCTTATTCCTCTTTTTGATTCTAAAAAATTTAATTAACTTCGCAAATTGAACTTAGAAAACAATAATATCACTGATATTGGTCTCAAAGTAATAATACCTCATATTTTCTCAAATATGTCAATTTATGTACTTAATATCTCTCATAATAAGCTTTCAGATTAAAGCTGTGATTTCATCAAAAAATTATTGATGAAAAGCTCTTATCTTTAAGAGTTATATCTTCATTGGAATAAAATATCATCAAAAGGAGGTATATTAATTGCATAAGGCCTCTCTGAAAATCTAAATATTAAGGTAAATAAATATTTCTTACAAAAAACAAAAATCAACTTAATTTATTAAAATAAAGGTTCTAGATTTAAGTCATAATGGACTAGGTAGTATTCCTAAGTTAAAATGTGGCATGAAGATAATCTAGAGTTGCAATGTTTTAGAATCAGCTGTGAAGCATCTTGATATTTCATATAATTAGTTCACCCACTAAGAATGTGTTGATATGTCAACTGCTCTTTTACAAAATAGAGTGTTGTTTGGGTAATTCAAATATTTTTTTGAAAATACTTTTTTAATTTTAATTAAAATATTTAGAGTTCATTTGGAAGGTAATGAGTCTTAGGCTCTTATAGATCCAAGAGGATTTGTTTTTTTCCCAGAAAATTAAAATAAAAAGTATGAAGAAAATCATTAAAATGATATTTAAATTGTAACTTAAAGAATTGAAAGTGTTAAAACTAAAGGTCCTAATAAGTAAGAGAATAAATCAAATTAAATTAAAATTAATATTTTTATTTTATATAATTAAAAGATTGCAGTCATTTGACTGTAAAGCATTCGATAATTGCTGGATCTGTCACGGATGGACTGAAATAAGATTTGAAATGAGGGAAACTGGAAGTGATGTGTTTACAGGAGAACCCGTGTTTCTTCATCTTGACTTTGAGGATTATTAACCCATATATATGGATAGAGATCCTGAAGACCCAAGTTGCTTTTTCTTAAATCGAATGTGCCCTCCTAATAGGAAGATAACTTTCTTCTTTTCAGACCCTTGCAAGAATGTGATATACTTCTCAAAAGATTACAAAATTTAAGAATTTTAAATACCAGATGGGATCAATTTGAATTTTTATGACATCCCTATCCACCACCACTCATAATAGGCGAATTAAAGTGGAACAGATGAAAATAAAAATTCTTAAAATCAGTAACAGGATAAAAAAGGGGATTAGAAGAATAAAAAAGGTAACAAAGCAGAAAAATCTAAAATGAAAGAAAAATAAAAGCAAAACTCTAAAAGTTAGAAAGATAAATAGGATTAAACTCCTACTACAAAAGAAAGTAACAAAAATGAAGGGAAAAAATAAACAAGTAAACAATAGGAAATATCTGAATAAGAGTTGTAGGAGTAAAAGAACGAAGAAATTGAGCAAGCTCTAGATGAAGTGAGTAAAAATATTAAGAAAAAATTCAAGGTAAAATACTTGGATGGTACAATAATAGAGTATCATGCACCTACATACGTAAATTATATAGAAACTTAAGTTTGTAGGGAGTTAATTTCTAAAAAGAGAGATTATGAAGCTAATGTTAAAGCAAAACCACGTTAACCAGAAACCTATTTCCGTATAAGCAAAACTGATTAATGGCATAGAGGTATATCTCTTTTTAGAGATTATATACCAGACTCCGATGCTCTTGATAAAAGATGCTTTGAATTTGATTGGCAAACATCAAAACTACCTAAACTCTTGGAAAAAGGCAAAGATATTGAAGATTGCAAAAAAATACTTTAAAGTGTTTATCCACTTCTACGTATTGCATACAAATATTTATCTTGTACTGGTATAGCCAACGATGTGTTCTGCATTACATAGAATCCTTTCTCTAACTTTACTTAAAAGGCACAAATAATTGATAACAATTTACTGTTTATAAGAGATATAGACTTTAACTTTATTTCTGCTTCTAATATAGCTCTGAAAGCAAAGACGTACAGAAATCCAGATAAAGCTCTTATTAGAAATGAATTCCTAGAAGTTATGGGTAGGATAGCACTTGATAAATATATTCGTAATGAAAAAGCAAAAGCAAATGCTGAAGCTATGAAGATGTTTTTTTATGAAGAAGGGTTATTGAACCACCTTTATGAATTTGATTCACCTTAGGAATGGAGAAAGATAAGGTAAATAAATATAAATTATAGAAATCTAATTTTTTTATATTAAAATTAATGAAATTCATTTATATTTAAAATAGATACTGGAATTAAGAATGCGACGAAAAGCTCAAAGCATACTTGCCATTTTTAAAGACGTTATATAATAATTTTGCTGACTCAAGAAAAAATGAAAAAAGGTACTTTACTACAACAAAAAGCATGTCACTATAGGAGTTTAAAGACATGGTATATAAATTTGATTTATTGGATGATTTGCTCGTAGAACGTGATATAATTATATCATTTAATTTAGCTATGATGACATAGGTTGATGAGTTGAATAGCGATAGACATTTCTAAATGTAATTTGTAGAATTTTTGGAAGCCCTTTCACGTTTAGCTGAAAAGAAGTCTATGGTTCCCTTAGGCGAAATAGCTGAAGAATATGAAGTGCATGAAAGAATTGTTATTCAACTTCCTTATAAAATAGAAAGTATGCTTGCTTTGATGAAGAAAAGGTATGAGACCTTCTCAATAAAAGAAAATTCTAGCAATTAAAATTCTGCTCAGCAATAAGCTTAACAGCAGTAATAATAGATATCATAGTAATAGCAAAATGTTTTATAAGGAGTGGTCTCATTGTTTAAAAGAAAATCCTTAATATAAAATAACACTCCTACAAACAGCCAAAGATAAAATAATAAAATGAATGATGAATCAATAAATTTCATAAAAAGAGTAACTATGAAAAGGAATACACAAATTTCAGATGACTAAAAGGAGTAAGATAAACTGAATTTGAAAAGTGTTATTTAAAAAATTATGAACAAAGAGACTTTAAAGAATAAATCAAATACTAATTCACCAGCTAAATCTCCTGGAAAATCTCCTAAAAAATAACTACTAAAAGAATTAGAGCAAATGAAATAGTAATAATAAAATGAATCAGCTCTAAAATGATTGTTTGTTTGCTCATACTAAATTATATTAATTAATATTAATTTGATCATTAATTATTAATACACAAACAACTACTAAAAGCTTAATATTAGAAAATAACTACTAAACGATTAATATTAAACATAAAAAACTACTAACCACTCTGTATTAAATTTTTTTTAGAGTTAAAACACATTTATTTAATACTTTCTAGTCCGTCCTAAACTACTATTTGTTGATTTATATATAAAGGCTACTAGTTTATTTTTTTAAATACTCAATAATTAATTTAATTATAAATCATTTTATGAAAATATATTTGAATTGCTAATACTATATTATAGGTACTGTTTTACAAAAAAGCTATTATTTATTTATGATATTTTTTATTAGATTTGTTTTTAAAATACAAAAAAGGTTTTATTTATTTATTTATGATATTTTTTATTAGATTTGTTTTTAAAAATTTTTATAAAATATGTAAGCGCTCTCTCTTTCTTATTTAATTAAAATTGTTAATAATTTTTTAATTGTGAAGAATATATTATAATATATAATAAATTCTTACAAAAACTTCAAAAAAAAAATTATATTTATAAATACAAGATATTTATTTAAGAGGTAAGAAAGGGCTGTAGAACAAAAGTGATGGAGAACGAAAATAGAAAGCAAAAGGGTAAGAAAAAAAGTGATAAGCAAAATCAAGAACCTAAAGAAAGTATTAATGATGAGCAAAAAAATGAAGATAAGTCTATCATTTTATGTGTTGACTGCGATTTTAGAGAAGTCAATAAGAACACTCATAAAAAAAATCACTGGATGATCTCACTATAGGATTTGTTTAAGGAAATCAATCCTCTTTTGCAACAAAACAACTATCTTTATGTGAATAAGCCATACAGATCAAAAATGGAAGAGCTTTATAAAATTATTGATAATTCTATCTCAAGTCTGACACTGCTAAAATAAAAGTTGAATCTAGTAAATTAGAATATTAATATAATTTAATTCAATAAATCTATTAATTTCTACTAATGTAATAACTCCTTATTATGTTAAATAAAGGGAAGCACTCCACAATAAAAACTAATGGAGGCTATTGACGAATACAACTAAAGAAGCAATCAAGATAATTTAGGAAATTTAATTGTTGCTATTCAGAAGAGCTTAAAAGTAACTGATAGTAGTGATTCAAAATCTTTCTTTGAGATTTTAGATGGAAATGAAGACAGTGTGTGCAGTCTTTAGTAAGCTGAGTAAATACTAAAGGATTTAGATAAACTACTTTTAGATACTCACGGTGTTGTAAAATAATTTACTCTTTAGGTAGAAGTCAAAGATAAACCTCTTGAATTCGTCATTTCAGAGTAAAACATCAACAGTCTTTATAAGGAAGTAGAAGGAGCTACTTCAATCAAATTAAAGTAAATATCCCAAATAAAATCTACTTGAAATATTTTTTTTACATATTATTTGTACAAATTAGAGAACAATGGTGCTCAGATGACCTAGAACCTTTGTATTCTTAAATTTCAAAATCTCTATAGAATAACTAAACAGCTTAAAGCTTAGAAATAAACTTGTCGTAATAATTATTTATAGATATTCTATAAATAGTAAATTTTTTTCAAATTAAAATAGCAAATTAGCAATTTAAGATAAAGGAGGTGAAATGATAACCAAATCAATTAGATATATTAAACCTATTACATTGCTTAGTCTGAATTTCAAGTAATAATTCATATTCTCATTATTTATCAAATTATAATACTAAAAATTATGCAATAGTGATTGTGAATTAGGAAATACTACAATTAAGTCTATAGCGAAACTTATAGAGTCCAGTAAATCAATTAAAAACATTAAACTAAATATGGCGTAATATTTTTAAATATATTAATTTAACATATATAAACACAATAATATATATAGAAATAACAGCATTAAGCATGAAGGTATTAAAGCTTTAAGTAAAAGCATAGCAACCAATAAATATATTGACACATTCTCTATAAATCTGAAGTATAAATATTTTTTAAAAGATAATATATTCATTTATATTTATTAAATTGAAGGAATAATCACTTAGGAGCTGATGGAGTCAAACAGCTAACTATAGGTATAGGAACGAATGTATCCATAAAGGTCCTTAAATTGCATATAGAGTAAACATACAATTTTGATAAATTTAACCTAGCTTCTTTTAAATATATCAAAAGAAACAATTAAATAGGCAACAAAGGCATTGAATGTATAGTTGATAATCTATCAAAAAACAAAGTTATTAAAAACTTGGAGCTAAGCTTACAGTAAGAAAATAAAATTTATATCATAAATAAGAAATCCCTGAAGATATTTTTATTTTTAATTGATATTTTATATTAGAATAAAGGGTATGAGATAAAGTATTTTGTACTAAATTTAATTAATAAAATATTTAGATATAATAATATTTCATATGAAGGAGTTGTCTTTTTACACCAAGGGTTGATTCAAATTTCATAAGCTTAAGAAATGAGAATTAACTTATCGTAATTTGCTAAAATATTTATTTGATGAATGAAGCTTAATAATAAACATTTAATAAATAAAAGGAAAAATTAGATAGATGATAATGGGGCTATTTAACTATTTTAAGCTATTAAAGATAATGAATACACAAAACAATTTTCGTTGTATTTAAAGTAATCAATCATTTAAAATAAAATTTATTATTTTTTAAATTAAATTCTTTACTAAATGTATAATAGTGATAATAAAATTAAAGATGAAACTTCCAAAGACATTCTTACTTAGATTGACCAATATTTAGAAGCTAAGAAAGCTAAAAATCCTCTTAGATTTAACGAAGCAATAATTTTCAGCTTTTGAAAATAGTTAAAAAAATTACCTACATGTTTAAAATTTTATTTTATTTACTTTTGTTAAATAAAAGAAACAATCTTAAATTTTTAAGTATGTCAAGTGGTTTTTATTTGTTTTGTAAAAAGAGTTATTTAATAAGTACAATCAATAAATTAGTTGAAAGTAAATAAGCAAAATAAATCAATAAATTAGTTGAACTTAAAAAAGCAAATTAAATTAATAGATTGCTTTTTAAAATAGGATTTTTTATTACTTTAATTGCAAACAATTATAAATATATAATCAAATGCTTTTTTTTAATTATAATTTATCAATATTTAATATTTTTTTCTCAGAAATGAGGATAAGAAGCAGTGTTACAAACACCACAAGTGTTTCCTCTCTTAAGGTTAATGTAACCGTTCTAACCCCAAGCAGTACCCCAGGAGTTCTTGATAATCCAGTAATCAGCAGTGTAACCAGTGGCCAAAACACCGTGATTGAGTTTCTTCTTGCAGTTATCAAAGACACCAGAAGTGTAGAACTTGAAGTTAGTAGCATCAACACCAACTGAGACGGGTTATTAAGCAATAGCAGCAGCTAACTTATCACAGTTTCCTCTAGGAACAGTGGAGAAGCTCTTGATTTTGTATTAACCTTACTTAGTTTAGCACTTACCATCCTTAGCAGTGTAGGGATATCTATTAAATAAATAAATAAAATAAATAAATTGTAAGTATGAATTGTTATCATCTGATTAGTAATTTATTACAGCTGTTTAATAATTATACTATTTTCAATGTAACTAACTAAAATTGTTAGCAATTTTTGTTAAATTTTAACTTGATTATTTATTGTTTTATTTTTATTAATTTATATTTTGATAATGAAGAAATAATTGCTTTTATAAGACTAGTATATTTTAAATGTTGTTAAATTAATTACTCTTCTTCAGTAGTGATACCGTGAGCCTTAACGTATCTGAAAGCTCTAGGCATTAAACCACCGTTGCAACCCATATTTAAGTAGAGTCTGGAACAATCAACAAGTTGTTATTCAGAGAATGAAATCAATTAGTTGTTCTTTAAGAAGTAAGAACCTTCTAAAGCACCAGTAGTGGAGAAAGCCCAGCAAGAACCGCAGGAACCTTGGTTTTTAACAGGAGTAACAGCACCTTGAGCAGTCCAATTAACTTCAGAGGGAATATCACCAACAGTTTCGTTATCATCGACCAAAGAGTCAAAAATATCAATTGATTCTTATTGATCTAAGTTTAAGTATAATGAAGAGTATTCTTCATCAGTAAGGATAGCCATAATATTGATTGCAAGTTTGAAAGTGTTGTTCTTGGCATTTTCAGATTGGATGTAACGAACGTTTTAGAAGAAAATGTTTTGTCTGTAAAGATCTTCTTCAGAATTTTAGAAAACGATGTTGTGTTCAAGCTTGAATTCAGCGTACATTTCAGCCAAGTCATTATTGCTTGAGCGGAGGAGAGTGGTGCTAGAAGATTTGTTAGCAACCATATAGGAAGAGAAGGCGAAGAGGCCTAAAAGCAAAACAGAAGTAATGATTTTATTCATTTTCTTTTCTTAACTTTAATTACTATATTTATTTATTTTTCTTTTATTGTTATCTGCATAATAAAAAATCCTCTTTAACACAAAATTGAAAGAAAGTGATAATTTCTTTTATAATTAAGAATAAATTTCTTTTCTAATTGTTATTTCAATTGTGAAATATGATTTTTCTAAATTAATTAAGAATACACCTGATTATTTTATGTAATCTGATTAATCATCTATCATTTTCAAATATATCATTTATTTATATTTGCTAAGTTTACTTGTGTTTACAAAAGATTTTTCAGTGTAATAAACAGAAGATAAAATTAAAAGTATCTTTCTAAAGAAGATTGATTATTCATACTTTCATATTTCTAAAATTTAAATATTTTGCAGATGTAGGATAAATAAATATAATTTTTTGCTTAAATCTTAAATATTCTTTTTTAATTGACATATATTGCGTGGTAATAAAATTTTTTCAAAGCATTCAAATCTTTTTATTTTATAAAAGAATTTTGCTTTTTCTAAATTTAGTTATTTGTCTTGAATAAAATTATGCAAAAATATTTTGTTGCCTTAAACTATTTGAAACATTTTAGTCACCTCAGGTTTGTTTTATCTATCTAGGTAATTTGTTAGAATGTTAAAAAAATTATTAACACCTTTACTAAAATTTTATAACTAATTATTAGTAGAATTTTAGTAAATTTATCAAATTTTTTTATACTTTTATTAACTATGCTTTTTAGCATTTTCTATAACCATATTTAAAAGCTTTTTATTTGAAAATTACTCTATTTAAAGAAAATATAGTGACATTTTAATTAAAAATATGATCATATTTGTTTTCAATTTTTGTATATTTCATAATAAATATTAATTACATATTATAAATTTAAATTCTTTTTGACTATTTTTTTTAATTGACTTAAAAAATTTGTTATGACAATTTTAAAAAAATTTGATTATGAAAATTAAAAAAATAAAATTTCAGAAATTTGCTAAATCATTTTAAAAATCTGATCGAATAAAATGAATTAATTAATTAATTATCACTTATTTCCTTTTTTTTAATTGATTGAAAATGAATAATTAAAACTCTACAAATGAAAATATTTTTTTTAAAAATGGATAAATAGAAATAAATAAATTTTAAAATGAAATAGATGGAAAGATAACTTTGTATAAAGCTTAAAGAATCTGGTTGTTAGGCAATTTAATTTTCTTAAATTTTTAATAAGATTTAATTAAATATATATATTCACTTCAACATTTTTACATTAAAAATATAAATTTATAAGGTATCTGCTTTTGTTAATAAGATAATTGTTGAAAATAAACCTTTATGATAAATCTTTTCTTTAATATAATTATTTTTTTAACCAAAACTAAATGTTTTATATTTGTAATTGAAATGAATTTTATTCCTTAATGGCGGTAATCCCCTGACAAGGGATCATCATCATATAAGGTATCTGTAAACAAAATTTTATATTTTGCTAAATTATATTAAAAATCTAATTGAAAAAATTATCACTAAATTTAATTATTTTTTTAATTGATTGAATATGAATAATTAAAACATAATAAATGAAAATTATTTTTAAAAATGATTTAAATAGAAATAAATAAACTTTAAAATGAAATAGATGGAAAGATAACTTTGGATAAAACTTACAGAATCTGGTTGTTAAGCAATTTAATTTTCTTAAAATTTTTTAATCAGATTTAATTAAATATAATATTCACAACAAAGTTTTTGCATTAAAAATATAAATTTAAAAGGTATTTGTAAACAAAATTTTATATAAAAGTAAATGTCAGAGTTATTTGAGTCCTGCGAAACAGAGTTTAATAAAATTGTTAACTAAATTTAAAAAATGTTAGCTAATGTCCAAAATCTTGATTAGAGTAATACTTATTGGTTGTTCTTTTTTTTTAAGCAAAATTAAAAATATATTTTAATAGATAAAAAAGATAAGACCATGATTGATATTAAATATGAACTAAACGAAGCTGACTTACAAGTAAATATAAGATTTGCAAACATTATAAATAATATTTTAATATTTAAAGATTAAATAGATGGAAATAGAAGTAAATTCTTTACCATATCAAACGAAGCAATAGTTATAATAAAAAGTAAACTTATTAATATGGTATGTGAGAATATATTGTGTGAGGAATTTTATTGTAATAAAAGATCAAAAGGTATAGAAATGAATGGGATAGCTTAAAAAAAAAATAAATTAAAGTAGAAGAATCTATTAATGACGATAAGCGTAGGGATTCTTTGATGGACTAAAAAATAGAGGTGATAATTTTTTGAAAATGCTTAATTAACATTAACTTTAAGATTAATATAATCAGCTCTCAGATGTTGAATCTACTGGTAGAGAAAGATTTATTAAAACAGGAGCCATGCTAAGCGACGGAACAAGTAAACTTAAAAATGCTCTAGGAGTACTATATTAAGTAGAAGATACCTCGAATCAAATTTCAGAAGCAATTGTGGCTTAAAATCAAAAGGTGGGAAAGATGATATAAGATAATAATGATATAAGTAGTAATTTGAGTGAATCTAATAGACTTGCTGATAGAATAAAAAGTAATATCCGTAAAAACAAAGTAGTACTTTACATAGTGAGTCTTATTATAATTATTGCTATTGGTATTATAGTTTGGCTAAAAGTATGAAGTTTATTAAATTAAAAAAAAGTCTAAAATATATTAATAAATAGTAATTGAATATCTAAACTTAAATTACTAAAATTAGGATTTGAATTATGTATTAAATATATTTTAGTAGATAATTGGTGATTGATTAATACTGTATAAAATGAATAATGATAAGATTAAAATATATTAATGATGATAAAAACTATTAAGTTGAAGTTAAATAATTAATTAATTAAAAATCTTTATTGAAAGAAAAAAAATGAATAAATATAAAATAATATGTATATGAAATGCTTTATAATTAGTTTTAATAATCCCAAATCAATAATATCTATTCATAATAATTAATTATTTCATTTAAATAAACTTTATTAACAATAATTATCACTAATTAACTAATTAATTAACTAAAAAACTAACTAACTAACTTCTATTCTATCTATCTCCTACTTTCATCTATTATTTTTTTTGTTTTGGAGATTAATTAGATAAATAATTTCATTTGCTGATTGTTCAGTTATCTTTTTCTCCTTTAAATAATTGTCTCTATTCCTTTTCAGAGTATATAAGTTTGTTACCACTCAAGAATCTATCGAAATCTACTAATTTCCATTCGTTCTATATTCTATAAAGCTTGATCCTATTTTAATTTTATTTTAAATTTAAATAAATTTTGCAATAAAAGTTGACAAATTTTCATTTAATTAATCTAGCTCAATAAAATCAAAATTATGTTAATTTATTTTAGTTTTAAACTAAATCATAAAATATTATTTAAACTTGAAGAAAATTTTACCAGTCAAGGAAATGAAGATCAAGACGAGAGAATTTAGGAGGAAGTCTCAATTAATTTTCAAAGACAGCAGTGTGAATATAAGACTCAGGAGGAGGTGAAACAACTTTTCCTGAACTGTCAGTAACCTAAAGAATATAAGGAGTAGCGAATTTGTAATGAACTCTTAAAATCATTTATTTATCATCATCACGGGTTAACTTGAAATCATAATTTCCATTTTCATCCATTTTTAATTGATTACCAATAAACATAATTAAACCTTTTTCTTCTAAATCTCTGATAATAGAATAAGCATCAGTACCAGCATTTCTGGTTCTGTTGCTGTTTAAACCCATAATATGAGTTATTTCAAAAGGTTGACCTCCTTTTTTACCTCCAAACTTTTAGAAACCTTCATTATCTTCAATTAAATTAATCTAATATTTTTACATAAAACGTCAGCTTCGCTTATTTACCAAAAAAATTTATTTATTAGAAAGTTCTAAAACTATTTATCATTAACAGTGTTAACTTTGATTCTTTATTTAATTTTTTATGTGCTTAAAAATATATCATATTTGTAAGGAGAACATAGCTTGTAGGAGATAAATATTAAAAAATGTATATATTATAATTAAATATTTATTAATTGATTAAGTACCTAATATCCGTTTCTTCTAAGTAATTCAGCACCCTTTTTGGCTTGAAGTAAGAAATTCAATTCAGAGTAAGGTAAATCATCATCTTTATTAGTTGCAAGGGATTTCATGAACCAAACCATTCTTCTATCGAATTGTTTGCAAAAATCAGCGTAATTTTCACCTTTAGCGAAGATCATATTATCGAATTCTTTTTTCTTTAAAAAATAATTGCTTAGTATTATCATTTACATTTAAGTATGCTTATTTTATTACAATCTTATGTATTTCTACTCTAAAAAAATTGCTGTAATTGCTTTATTAATAAATGATTGATAGGAAAAATAAATTAACAAAATTACGATTGGAACAAAGTCTTGCATACCCCTGAAGTTGTAAGGGAACTTAGCTTCACTAATATTGTGGATTTTATTGGTAGCATATAAATTAAAATATTCATCCCATGTAATACCTTTTGCATAATTTAGATTTTAGTAAATAATTTTTGCAATTTTACGCCTTTTGCTTAAATATATAAACTATAAATGATATGATAAGCTATTCCAAAACAAATTTGTAAAATTGTACTTTCCTTTCTAGGTCTATACTATTCTTCTCCTTCTCTTTTTTAATATCTTTCTTAGTTGTTTCTTCTGAATTCAGAAGGTTCTCTTCTATTATTTCTTTGATTTTAATAGGTAGAAGAGGTTTCCTAATTATTAAATTAGTTAGCAGGATTTGTTGAAAAAAATCTTGCGTTCAAAGCAATCAATCTCTAAGAGCCTATTTATATAATAGTTTTTTTAAGAATTATTTTCTTTATCCTGTTTAAGTCAATTTAAAATTAAAAGAAAATTCTACTTCTAATAAATAATTTAGCTATCATCCTATAAATACAATAAAAATGAATCTTTTTTCTTTATGAAGATACTATTAATTTATTCTTTCTTACTTTATTAATTTAACTTTATCTAACAAAGTTCTTTGATTCTTTCCTTATACTTTTCTATTGCTTTCTTAACAAAATCAATCAATCTATTGATTAAATTATTAATGAATGAATATATATATTCTATTTAAAAATAAATTAACAAGTCAGCAATTAGCAATAGAATTTTAATTATCGCTAACCTATCTTTTACTTTTAATAAATTTTGAAAAAGATTTTTCTTTTTTTTTCTACAGTGATTTAATGAATAAGAAATATCCATAATTTAAATTTTAATTTCCTTTTAAAGATTTTTATGATTTATTTATTTTATTATTTTTTAACTTCAAAATAAAAAATAAACTTATTTATCATTTAAAAAAGAAATATTTTAATTTAAATGTATTATTACAAATTCCTAAAAAATTTTACTTAATTAATTAGTAAATTTTATATTTAAATAATTAATAATTGCTATTTTTAAAATAAGTATTACAATAATAACAAACATTTAAATTAATTAATTATTTTAAGTTAAAACAAATCAAAAAATTTAAGCTTTATAAAAGACAATTAATAGAGTTAAAATAAATTTCATGGCTTTTTAAGATCCAAAGTGAATGAAACTAAGCGTTTAGTTTTTTGCAACTTGAGTTGCAAGGCTCTTCTTAAAATAGCCTCATTATCGATATAACGGTAGTCATCATATGGAAATTTTTTGTAAGGGTTGCTTGAATTTTAAATGTTAAATTTTAAATTAGTTATTTTATATGTATTTAATTAATTAAATAATACTAAAAAATTAATTTTATTGAGACCAAACTTTTACTTTTTCCTAATCCTTTACACATTAATCCTAAAGTCTTTATAAAATAGTTATTTCCCCTTTTATATTTAAAGATATATTTTTGTAGGTTTATTAATAAATTTACATAAAATTTATATCGATCTCATAAAGATTTTCGATTTGTCCTAATAAAGTGCCTATTTCTATGTAACCTTCTTCAATTTCATTTTACCTAAATATATTATTAAATATAAAAAAATTTAGATACCTAATAATTAAATTAATTAAGAAAAGAGTGTAATTATTACATTAAGTTTATGTGTAAAATTTATAGACTCTAACATATTTATAATTCACGACAAAAGCCCATGACTCCTTCGTCTCCTAGAGTATTTAAACTAATCAAATAAATTTAATAAATATTTAAATTAATAATTATTTATTTATAATAATAGCTAAATATTTACGCTAATTATAAATTTAATTTTCTAATTCTCTTAAGTTGAGCTATTGCTCCACCTAAATTGCATACTCCCTTTCTTAAAATATGATTGTTCCTAAAAATTTTAAATTAATAAATTTATTTAAAAAAATATTGATCATTTATTTTACAATAAATTTAATTCAAACTCTTCAATGTTTGGGCATTAGGATATACTTTTTGATAAATCTGATAATCCTTAATCTCCTATTTAGCCAAGTTTATATTACCCTTTTTCTTTTTATTAGCTATTAGACAAGAAAAAATATTAAAGTTAAATTTTTTTAATTTAAAAAAAATTAAAATATTCTAATAAAAGTATTGAATAAAGTAAAAAGTAATTAAATTATTCTCAAATTCTTATGAATGAATTCAAAGTAAAATTGAAATAATTTAAATTAAAAAAATAATTTAATAGATTCATGAAGCAAAATTAATTTTACCTTAAATCAAGGGTTAATTATTTCAAATTTTTTAGGTTTTCTAAAGCTTAACCTAACTAAGAAGCTCCTTATCTATTAAAATTATGGTCCCTTTAAATAAATTTTATTAAATAATTTCTACTGAGTAAAATAATATTTTACTGCATAAAGATTTTTAAATAGGTTAGATTTTTAGCCTGAGCTAAAGCAGAACTTAAACTGAACACCTTTTATTATTCCATGTTCTACTAACTTTATAGTGAATAAATAGATTTCTATCAATAATTATGAAATAAATTATTAATATTACTCTAGTTTAATAGATAAAGATGTGAGGTTTTAACATTTTAAAATTCCTGAAAGCATGAGAGAAAAACAGTATTATGACATCAGCTAGCAATTTCTTTTAAATAAATAAATATAGTACTAATATTATATTAAACTATGGATAGAATTGCTTTACACAAAATCGATATTTAATATGTGGAGGCTTTTTAATTTTTCTAATGTCTTTCCTAATAATTTAGCATCTTATTCACTTAGACTTTGCTGACTTGAAAAAATAAATAGAGAAAAAAACTTTATGTCATAGAAATAAAACTAAAATATTATTTTACTCAAATTTAATTTCTAATGACTAAATATTAAATGTATTTAATTTTAATTGCTATAATTTTAAATTATTTATAAATAATTTATATTATAATTTAAAATTACTTTTGTTGGATTTAAAATTAGCATATTTTGTTATTTGCTCTTTAAAGAAATTACTTTTTAAATTTATATTTTTTTATTTTTTGTTTGATCAGTTAAAAAATAAAATCTTACTATAAACTCAAATAAATTTAAACAATTTCTGATGAAAAACAAAAGCTAATTTTTTTAAAGATGTTTTAATCTAAAAATATATAAACAATTGAGGTTTTAAACTTAAAAACTGCAAGTTTTTTAAAAGCCCATCCATTTCATGCTTATAGAATAATATATGTATAAATATAAATAAATGATGGATTAAGAATATTCCAAAGTTTTTCTATTAATCAAAAAAATAAAATATTGGGCTTAAATTTTTTTTAGATTGATCAAAAATAAAAATTCAGAGATTAATTAGATATGGGGTTTCCTCTTTTCAAATTTTGTAAAAAAATATAAATTCATTCTATTTTATAGCTTCAAACAAATGTAAAATATCAAGGAATTTTGCTTTTTTGCTAAATTTGAAAATAAATTTAATCTAACTTCTTCATTTATATTTTTGATTAAAAGAATAATTCCAGAATATTTTTAATCCAATGAAATAGATGAATAGGCTTGTAAAAAAAATCCAGAATTTAAGATAATCTTACATTGCTAGGTAAATTTTTAGAAAAAAAGAAATTTTCTATTGTATGTATTGTATCTTTAATTAAAGATTTATTTTGCGTATCAAAAAAATTGGTTTTTTTTATTTCCGAAAGATAGTAAACTTAATAATTGTTATTTTGAAAATAATTAAAAATAAAACTATCTTTAAAAGAAACCAATCAAATGGCAACAAAATCTATCACTGAAATAGAAGCTTATTGGGATGACTTCTCTTCTTAATACATTAATATGGATAATGGAAGTAGTCTCTTTTATTTATCTTTAATTAATATGCTTAAAATTCAAGATCGTAAATCAATACTCGAAGTTGGAGCTGGTGCTGGATTCTTATTTAATCACACAATGAATTTCAAAAAGCATGGTGCATAATATATTGCGACAGACTTGTCTGAAAAAATGCTTCAATATATTCTGAGGAGGTTATAAATAGAAGAACCTTTTAAGGATGGTATGCTGATAGACAAGTATAATTTAAGAATACAAAAGGCTAATGGAGAAGAATTGCCTTTTGAAGATAATACTTTTGATTGTTACATAGCTAATTTGTGCTTGTAAATCACCACTGATCCTGTAAAGATGCTTAAAGAATCTCATAGAGTTCTCTAAAAAGGTGGAGTTGCTGGTTTCAGTGTATGGGGAGATAAAGAAAAATCTTAGTTATTCACAATAATCCCCTAAACTTTAACTGAAAATGGATGTACTTATCCTCAAATAAGAAGTAATTTCCATCTTAATGACAGAGAAAAACTAATCAAAATGGTCGAAGATGCAGGATTCACCTAAGTTATTTGTTGGAATTAATTCTCTCCTTATCATTAAACTGAATAAGGAATGATGGACTTCTTAAACTCTCCTAGTAATATTACTGTACTTTAACAAGCTGGAGAAAAGGCTGAAGAAATAAAAAGTAAATTATAACAAAAGATAAAAAGTTATCTTGAATAAAATAAGCTTCCTTTTGGATTAGATGGATTATTAATAATAGGTGTTAAAAATTGATTATTAATTGTATTTCATTTTTATAGCTCGTAAATAAATAACTCATTAATATGTTATTTTATTCATATAAATTTTACAAAAAAATAAGTTTATTTCTTAAAATATTTATTTTTGCTTGCCAAACAAAGTTTTTTTGATCTCTTTTATTCATTTTAAAATAATTAATTAATATCATGAGATAAAAAAAACTTAAAGGAAAAGCATTTGGGAAAGACATTTAGTTAGGTAATTAGAATCTAATTGATAAATCAAATAAAAAGTTCTAAAAATAAAAATAAAAATGGAACTCTCAACACTGTTGAAAGATGATTACTTATTTCTATATGCATGTATGTATATACATATGTGCATAAAAATTACAGATTTTATAAAAGAAAATATCTTTAATATTTAATTAAATTTATAAATATTCAAATAAAATTTATATTATCGAAGTTTGAAAATTTTCCTCAAAATAAATAAAGAATTAACATTTCAGCTAATCTCATGAACAAGTTTAATTTATGTGAATATAAAGGAAGTAATAAAGTTTTCTGATTAGAGGCAAAATCCAATAACAATGAAAGTTCAATCTATTTTGAAAGGCTAAAAAATTCTTTGAAATTCTTTGTAAAGTTAAAAATATTAGTAAACAAAACAATATTTCGTAAAAAAAGTTAATAAATATTATGTAAAAATAATTTTTTTAAAGTATGATAGTGAAATATATTTATTTATTCTCTCTATCTCATATTTTTTTTAATGAAAGAAATTATACTGTAAGTGACTTATAAAATTTATTGTAGTTGTTTTTAAATCATAGAATTTTCATTTTAGCGAATAAGAATTATTTAAAAAATATTAAAATTTTAAGAATTTATTAGATTTATTTTAATTCTTACTTGATTTAAAATACAATTAATAAATAAAAAAATAAACTGACATTTAATATCAAATTACTAAATTAAATTACAGTCTTAAATATCTGATATGATTGATGTACTGATAACAACTAACTTAGATAAGTTATTGAAATCTTCTAGATGATATTCTAAATATCTTATATAAGCATTTTATAAAAAAATTAAAAAATAATATAAAAAAAATTATTGATTAGTTGAAAATTTTATTAAAAAATCTTGATTATTTAAAATGGCTAACTAAACTATTAAAGATGTTGAAACGTTTTGGGACGAGTTTTCTGAAGATTACTCCTCTTATGACTCTGGATCAAATGTTTTATTTTTATCTCTGGCTAATATGCTCAAAATTGATAAGAGAGACTCTATATTAGAAGTAGGAGCTGGAACGGGTTTTCTCTACAATCATATTTTAAATTATAAAAAGTAAACTGCAAAATATGTTGCTACAGATATATCAGAAAAAATGCTTCAAATAATGAGTAAAAGATTAAAATTAGAATACAAAGAAAATCAAGTTAATAACTACGAGAAGTACAATTTAACAATTCAAAAAGCTAATGCTGAATAATTACCATTCGAATAAGAAAGTTTTGATTGCTTGATTGGTAATTTATGTCTTCATATAACTCCTGATCCTGTTAAAATGCTCTCAGAATCTTACAGAGTACTTTAAAAAGGAGGAGTAGCTGGATTTTCAGTTTGGGGAGATGATAAAGGTTTATACTATTATACTTTAATTCCTACAGTTTTAAAAGAGATGGGTTAATATGTTTAGTAAGGTAGATCTTATTTCCACTTAAATGATAGGGAAAGCCTCATTAAAATGATGGAAAGTGCTGGTTTCTCTAATATTATTTGCTGGAATTAATTCACTCCTTTCCATTATATTTCAGAAGAAGAAATGAAAAAAGTCTTAGGGACATATTATAGCGAAGAAATAAAAAATAAGGTTATTGAAAAATTTAACGAGCAGATAAAAATTAATAAAAAGCCATTTGGGTTAGATGCCTTAATGATCATTGGAACTAAGTTATGATATAACAATTAATACAATATCTATAGTTTTGATTGTATATTTTCGCTTACTCTTATCTTGAGTATATATTATTTATCATTATTTTTTAAATAAATTATTTACTGATAATGTTTTTTTTAAAATGGAAATTTTTAGTTCTTCATTTTATTCATAAACATTTTTAAATACATCTTTTTTTTGATTTTAATAGGTATTTTTAAATCTATTTAGTAAAATTATTTTTTATTTTAATAATATCTATTTTTAATATAAAGAACTTATATTGATCTTCAAAAATAGTTAAATAAATAAAGTTATTTAACTTTGATAATTTTAAATACTTTGATTGTTCGTTGTTTGATACAAATATATTTTAAATTTATATGAAAAACAATTTATTTATTAAATCAGTAAAATGTCGAATCAATCTTTATATATTTATATCCTGAGAACAAGTTTTAATATTTTATATTGCAAAATCACAAAAATTGTTATTTTCAACTGTAAAAAATACTCTCTTTTCTCAGAATAAAAAATTTTAACTTGATTCAATACATTATAAAATTAATTTAAGAATTAAAAATCATTTAATTTGTATATTTAGTCACTAAAATTAATATTAGTTTTTATATCTTGTTTATGGCATTTATTTAATTTAAATAAAAATATCTATTTTATCATAATATAATTAAAAATTAGATTAAAGTAAATTGATGAAGTGCTTTTATTTATTATATATATTTAAATTTATAGATTATTTGTATGCTTAATTCCTACCTGAATATTCTTCTTTTTTATAAATAAATTTAAATACTTAAAGTTGTTTTTGGGGTAATTATTAAAAAATATTCTAAAATTTTTTAATTTAAGGATACAGATGAATTTGATAAGAAAAAGATATTCTTTTAACTTAGATTATAGATAGAGAGTTAAGTTGTATATCAAAATAACAAATTTACTAATGCTTTATTTTTAGTTATTTTAGGTTTTTTTATAGATAAGTATTTTAATAAGAATATTTTTTAATTTATCACTATTAATCATACTTAAAAGGGATATTTGAGCATTATTCATTACAATAATTATATCTTTTTGCTAAAAACATGTAAATAAATCGCGTAAACTCTCCCTTTTTTGTTAATAATTCTTAGATCTTAAGAATTCAATTTTTTTTTATTTTAGAACCTCATTTAAATGCTTAATCATTTTTACATATAAATAAATCAATTAGTTGATCAACCTTGTAATCATTTTACTTTTATGCTTTTCATTATTAAATGCTTTTAATATCTTTTGAAAGAAAGAAATATTATCTCTTAAAAACTCTCTGTCTACATATTTCAAAATTTGTTCAAAACTCACAACACCAAAAAAATTGATTAAAGATATTTTAAAGAGTTAATCGAACTTTCTAGAGGAGGAGGGGGACCAAATGGAAAATTATAGATAAAAGGAATAAATTAGCCATAAATAAAAAATTTAATTAATTACTAATTTTCAGTTTAAAGGCGAGATTGATTTGCAGGAAAAATTATACAATTGTAGCAAAAAATAAAAAGAAAAATAAGATTTTCAAAAGAAAACTATTAAAAATAATGAGCAGTGAAGTTGAAGCTTTAGAAGCCCACTTGGCTACTTTAAAGATCGAAGAATAATCTATCGACTGGAAGCAATTAACTGACAGCTAAGCTGAAACAACCAAAGCTTTCGAAGCTCTCCAAAGACAAATATTCGCCTTAAAGGATAACTTATCTAAGAACTTCGTTTGCATCCTTAAGGAATTGAAGGATTTCGACTTAAAGGACCTCTCTACTAAGGCTGCTGAAAAGAAGAGCTCTGCTTCTTCTTTGAAGAACCTTTCTCAATACGCTACTGTTAACGGTTCCACTGTTACTCTTAACACCAATGAAATTAATAAAATTATCAAGGAAAAGCAATCTAGTCTCCTTGAAGCCAACCAAAGAGTTCAAGCTAAGCTCTTCGAAACTGCTCAATGGGCTGATGCTTTCGTCAGATTATTGAACGTCACTAAGGACTCTTCTGCTCCTACCAATGACAAATAAGTTGCTGAAACCTTCTAACTCACTACTGAATCTACTAAGAAGTTCGACTTCCCTGAAGGCAAGCTCAACGATATAGTCTCTAAGATCCAAGTCACTTATATCCCTGACACTCAAAAATACATCTCCATCTAAACCTACTAATAAATCGTCGAACACTCTGTTGACCTCGCTGAAGAAGAATTCATCAGACTTACTTTCGAAAATAGAAAAGGTAATTTATTAATCCTTCAACATATGCTAAGCGAGAGCTTACATTTTTCTCATCCTATTTCTTTTCTTTGTTATGGATACTGCCATCAATTATAAATAAGATATTAAAGATAATTTTTTATCTACTTATCTTAAAAAAAATTGTATGTTAAAGATATGTTAGTTATTTCTTGTAAATAACTGCTATCTCTTTACAAAGTATCTAGTGAAGATGGTGTCTCTGATGACAATCTCATTACATGAATCATACATGTTTATAAATTATCCATCTTTCGGCTGAAAAAAAATCACTTCTTCACTGATATAAAGATACTTCAATATTATAAATAAATAACCCCTTTATTATAATTTTGGCAGGAAAAAATAGCAATATTTTCAATAACAAAGAAAAAAATAATCTTATTCATTAATTAGTTAATTATTGCTAACTAATCTAATTTTAATTTAACTTATGATAAATAGAAAGAAGAGAAATCATGCATACCGATAAGAAGAAATACTTGTTCTTAATGCAAGAAAACATGAACGATATTGAAAACATGCTCATGAAGGCTCAAGAAGATATCTGTGCTAAGCTTGGCATTACCCAAGAAATTCTTGAAAAAGTAATTATTTCTATTTCATTACATAGCAAGGATACATTAGAGTTTCATCATCAATCCGCATAGTAGTAGCAGCAGCAACTAACTTTTAGCATAATAGCAATAGTTATATAGCAAAAGAAAAATAACCCAAAAGGTTTTAACTAATCAGACAACAACCATTTTATACACTACACTTAGATATCAAATGATGCATTTTATTTTTGTATGATTACTTATGATTCTAAATAATCACCATCTTTCGACTGATAAAATATCTAAGTATTACTGCAAGCTAAATAAAAATCTATTTGGATTGATATGATATTTTAATTTATCTTACATTAACAAATTAAATTTAATTGAGTACTTACTAATTTTATCTTTTAATTAATTAATAGTCTGAAATGTGCTTGATGGAAAGAGGTTTGGGTCAACACATCTTCATGATGTAAGCTACCGTTCGTCAAAGAATAAAAGAAAAGTTACCTAAGAAGAAGTCCGTCAGTGCTGATATTACCAAGGAAATCATCAGATTCTAAATTAAAATGTTGAACGAAAAGTAAGAATACTTCTTACCTATCTTAAAACAAATGCCCAAGACTGTTGAAACTTCTCAATTAGTTCCTATTCTTTTGAATATGATGATCAACGATCTTGTTTTCGAAGAATACTCTTTGGAAGATGAAGACTACATGTAAAACCTTAATGACCAAAGCGCCTTCAACGATAAAGAAATCATGGAATTATTAAACGGTATTGAAAAGGGTATCTACAACTTATTCGCCGAAAGTGATTTCATCCCCAAGGGTATGCCTATGGGTATGCCTCCCGGTGGTATGCCTCCCATGGGAATGCCCTACTATTGAGGAACAAAACACTGATTAACTATACAAATTGATTGATAAATAAATAAACAAATAAATAATAACAATTTGAATAGTTATTAAAATTAACTTCTTAATTTAATAATCATAAAACAATTTTAAAATAGTTTGCATCGCAAATAAAAACAACAAATAAATTCATACATACATAAATCAACACATACATAAATAAATAAATAAATATAAAGCTAAATAAACAATAAATATAAACATTTACATTGATATATCAATAATATTTTCTATATTTTTAAATATGTCAGAGTCATTGTAATAATAACTAGATAAAGAAATAAATATAAACTAAACATTAAACTTCTTCTAAACATAATTATTATTTATTCTACTCATCAATAAATGTAACTTTAATGTATATTTATTCGTAATCTTTAATTTCTTCTAAAAAAACTCTTGCATAAAATTTCAAACAACCTTATTATCCCTTGTTTATTATCATTTATATTTTAAAATTTCAGTTTTAATCTAAAATTATATCATTTCTCATATCTTTTGTCTCAAAATGCTTAGCAAAAAATTAATTAATTCTTCAAACTAAATAATTAAACAGAGATTAATTTTTTAATTTTTATAATAAGATGGATTATTTTTTTAAATTTCTATTATTTTTAGATTATATATTTATTTTTTTTAGCTTTAAGTCTTTAATATTTTAAAATATTATTATCAAAGTATTTCACCATTTTTAAATTAAAATTTACTCATTAAAAATTTAATTGCTAATTCAATTTTATTTTTTTAAAATTCTAAAATTTTTATATTATTTTATCATCTTAATAGCTTTAAATATTTGTTTACAATTTATCAAAATATTTAAATTACTTTGATATAATTTAATTGCTAATTTCATTTTATTTTAATGATATTAGATTTTGTATTCTTTTGTCTCGCTATTTTGTAAAAGTTTGTTTAAGTAAAAAGAATTTTATATATTCTAACTTGATCTTAAATTTTTATTTAACAAACTTTTTATGAAGAAATATGAAGGAGCTAATAAAATTATATCCTAAAAATACTTCATTAATTAATTAATTAACTTTAATTTTTTAAGCTTAAATTTATATCTTTTAGAATTTTTATTTAAGTATGTAAATAAATATAAAAATATTTTATTTTTTAGAGAAGCAATCTAAGATTTAAAAAATAAAATATCTTGATTTTTATTAATAATTAAACAATTCAATAATTTAACAAGTTTAGATATTAGATAAAAAATAGATAAGTTAAAATGATTGAACAATCTATAGAAGAGGAAAAAATCATATGCTGTATAGGCTATATAAATGGAAAGATAACTTCTAAAAACTTTACTACCTCATTATGCTTTGCATCAATATAAAAATATCTTTAAGAGCAACAACATAGATTTAAAAGCATTAAATGTGTCTCTATTTATACTCCAAAAAAGGAGCAATAGTAGATTGGTTTAGATACCATTGATGATGTTAAGGAAAAAATAAAAGAGATACAGAAATCTATTGATCATAATTATTTGAATATACCTCAACACCTGAAAGAAGAGAGATATAGAGTAAACTGTAATAAAATATTAATAATCCAAATTTTTTTCTAAAATATTTTTGATAGATAAAAGCTTAAATTTTTAGGAAGGTTAATAGTCTTTGGATAATGATGATGATAGCAATTTACTTGGTAGTGAATATTAGTTTTTAAAAAACTTTATTACAAAAGAAAATGATGATATTCATCTGAAGGAAGAAATGGCTAGCTTTAATAAAATAGAAAGGTTTTTATTTCATATACTTACTTACTTATTTTTTATGCTAAAACATTTTCTAAATTAATATAAAAAGCTTTTGTTAAAATGTATTAAAGAACTCTAAAAATGAGTCTAAAATAAATACTGTAAACTAATAAAAAGATTAGTATGCAAGGATAAATAGCTGGATTATAATTTTAAGTGGAACGGAATAGGATTTAGAAGTTCTGAACGATTCAAAGATTGATGTAAAGACAAAACATGAAAAATATTACTTCTTTTTAAAAACAAAACATAATGACAACGAAAAAAAAAATTATTTGAAAATTTGTACTGATGAATTATCGAATTATGCTAAGGAATAGATGAATTTTGTAAATATAAAATTGCTTCAAGTTAGTTTAGGGATATTTGAATTATACGGCGGTGCTTTATACTACAATTGTTAGTTTTAATTTGAAGTAATAAGCTATTTACTGAATTTTAGTATTTAGTAATTATTTAAAATATTAGGAAAACATAGACTATGTAAACACAATCAGCATCTATATGTAAAATGATGAATCAGAGGTAATTATATTAAATTAATAATTTATGTATCCATATAAATTTAATAAAATGTTTATTATTTAAATTATTTTCTATTTAGATTATTAGCAATAACAATATAAAATTAATATTTTTTTTTTAAGAGCAAGTAAAAATAGTAATCGGTATCTATTGTGTTAGCATATAATGATTATTAGCTAAAAATTGAGTTTCCATATTTATATTGCAATGAAATAAGATTTGATTAAAGAGGTAAAAATATGTATTACTTTTAATTAGTTGTTCCTCCTAAATATTTTGTCAGAGAAAATTCAGCTAATATTTAAGAAAACTTGGATTAAAAAAAGAACACTTGGATTAGAGTAGATAACTTCTTTGCTCATGACATCAGTAATGAGCTTAAAAGAATAGAATTTGTAAACAATACAGTTATTTGTATTGAGATAGAAAATGAAACAGTCAATACATTCTAAACGATACTTAAAAATTCTTTTTCAAACGTGTTTAAAGATACAGACCCTATTCCTATTTCAAATGTGTCACAACATTTTCCTTAAGAACCTGAAAATGATTTAGACTAATAATGGGAAAGACTTCTAAATAGATATTCATTCAATTTAAGCTATTCGATCTTAACACTAATATCTCACAATAAAGTAAATTAAATATTTTTGCATTTATTTGTGCAACTAAGAGGTTATTTATTTATTTATTTATTTATAATAATCTTAAAGCTAAGTGTCGTCAAATTAAGAGAATTTCTTGACTATATAGATCTTTAAATAAGAGATGGTAAATCAGAGTATATATTAGAAAAAGGAATTTAGTATTATTACAACTAAAAGAAAGAAATTAATCGCCTCAATTTTACAGCTTTCTAAATACTTTTCTAGGACGTGTAAAGATAAGAAGTAAAATTAATTATTCCTGTTTTTAAATTAATTCGTTATTTTTTTTAGAATTACTTCAAAATTTAAGAGATCAGAGCTAAAAGAGATGTCAAAGTTATCGCAACAAGAAGGGTAAGTATTACTCCTAGTGGATTGATTTATAACTTAAAAGAATTAGAACTGTCAAATAGAGTTTTGAGAATTTTTTAAGACTCAACTGATTCATTTATAAGAGGAACATTTTAAGATGATTCCTTAGAAAATGCAAAGCATATGAAGTATGTCTCAAGATATTTCAGGTAAAAGCTTAAATCCTTTAAAGTTTTAAACTGGGAATTTATTAATTTTGGATGGAGTGCTTCTCAACTTAGGAACTCATCATCTTGGTTCTTTCATGAAACTGAAGTTCTCAAAAAATAAGATGTAATTACAAGAATTGGTGATTTTTCAGGTATTAATCCTCCAGCTAAAAAATCTGCTAGAATTGGATAATGTTTTAGCTCAAGTACTCCCTATATCTTGAAAGAAAGACCTAACATAGTAATAAAATTATTTAATATTAAAAATTTAAATATTTAATCCTTTTAAAGGAATTCATTGATGATATTACTACACCCTCAGCAGTTTAAGAAGTTGATGCTAATGGAAATATTTGCTACTTTAGATAAAAGAAAAAAGTTTTTACAGATGGTATTGGAACTATTTCATAAGATCTTATAAGAAAAATATCAGTAAAATTTAGATTAATAAAATTTGTAATCATAAATCTCAAAATTAAATAATATTAATAGGATCATCTTAATGCCTTTTTTATGTGTGCTATATAAGTAAGATATGGAGGAGCTAAAGGAGTGTTGACAATTGATTATAAAAGTGATAAAAAAAATACAATATAGTTGAGAGAAAGTATGATAAAATATAAAATTACAGATGAATAAGACGAATTAATAATTGATATTCTAGATAGAAACAAATATAGATTTGGATATTTGAATAGGTAAGTCATTATCTTACTTAGATCACTAGGTATTGAAAACGAATAATTCATCTAAGCTCAGCAAGAATACATAGAAGAGTTAAATAAGTCAGCATTGAAAGATGCAAGTATATTTACACTTTTTAACACAGATTATTCAAAGGATGGAACAAGATTATTTCCAATCACCCATCTTCTAAGAAGTATGTAGACAAGTAGGATTGATATGGCCTAAGATATATTCTGTAAAGGAGTTATTCATACCCTCAAAAAAAGAGTAAATTAAATATTTAAAATATATTTTCAAAATAGATAAATTAATGAAAAGCTAATATTTCAACATAAAATATTAACAAATATTTAAACAAAAAATTTCAAGTTAATACAATAAAAATTTTAAGTTATCCTTTCTAGTAAAAAGTAATTTTTAATTAGAAAATGCTATTAAAATATTTATTTTTTATACCATCACCATTTAAATAAATAATTGCTATTTAAAAATGAGAAAATTACCGTACTCTAAGTTAATTTTGGACCTCGAATTTTGAATTTTTTTTTACAAATTCTGATATCAATAATAAGGGTTTAGGTTTTTAATAAACTAATAAATTATTCACAAAAATCGCAAAAACTATGCTAAATATGAACAGTTAATTTTTAATAATGAATAATCATAAATTTAACAAGTTATTTAATTTTATTAAATATTTATATTCTTATATTTTTTCAATAAAGAATATTGATTAAATTATTAAAAAATATAATTCATTTTATTAATTTTGTTTTAATATTTTTAGGGTTTTTATATTCTGAGAAAGAAGAGTAACATTTTTCTTAAAAAGAGTGCAAGATTGATGGGTGTTATAGATGAATATAATGTGTTAGAACAAGATGAAGTTTTTGCATATATAAGTTAGGATTCAGAAAAATCTTTCTTTTAAGTTGAGGGAGATGTAATTGTAGTTAAAAACCCATGTTTACATCCTGGTGATATTAGAAAATTAAAAGCTGTTACTTTGGAAACTATTTCGTAAAGATTAGGAGAAGGAAAAATAAATCCTGTAATATTTTAAAGTTTTTATAAATTTCTAATTTATTAATTTTATGATAGTTTAAAAAATTAAGGAACATCCTAATATTCCCTTAAAAAGGTAAAGAGCCTATCACTTCATAAATAGCAGGTAAATTTTTTATTTTTCAAATTACTTTTTTTTAACTTAATTTATATGTAAAAGGTTCCGATTTGGATGGTGATTGCTATTTTATTTGCTGGGATTAAAGATTTATTCCCTTGGAATAGAAAGAACCTTTTAACTATGATGAAGATGATAATAGTTAAAAAAAATAAATCTCATAAGAACAGTATGATATAGAAATCTCTAAAAAGCCTAATACTTAGTTTAAAACTAAAAATCCTGTACGAGAAGTGATTGATGATAATGAATAAATGCTAGACTTTTTTATAGATTTTATAAATAATGAAAATCTTGGTAAAATAGATAATTCTCATTTAGTCTTTGCAGATAAAAGTCCATTATACGCTGAAGACCCTAAATGTTTAAAGTTGGCATCACTACATGCATAAGCTGTAGATTATGCAAAAACAGGTATTTCTCCTTAATTACCAAAAAACCTTGCAATAAAAGAGTACCCTGATTTTATGGAAAAAGATGACAAACCATCTTATTAATCATAAAGCATTTTAGGTAAAATATTTAGTGAGTTAATTTAATTTGATAATTTTTAATCATCATTTAGGTATTTTATATAGACAAGTAAAAGACCAGTATGAAAAACACTGTAAAAACGATATAGAAGGAGATAGATCTTAAACTTTTATTGATAATAATTTAATATTCAATCCGCCTACATTTGTTAACGAAATTGTAGATGAGTAAGAAAATAAAACTTATCTTGAATAGGAAATTGATTTCGTAAAATTTTCTTTTTCAAAAATTTATTCTTAGTAAAAATATATATTTATTTATAATTTGATAGGCTATTGAAGCAAATAATCAATGGAATATAGAAATAAATAATCTCAAGCAATTCTTTGGTGCTCAAAATGAGTTTGAAATTTACACAGGTAATTTTTCCAAACTCATAAAAGTAGAGAGGAAAAAAAAGATGAGTGCAGAAATAGTATAGCAAAGAATCTTGTCTACATTATTAGCAATAAAAAATAGGTTTGAGCTTTTGTTCTTTAAAAATTTAGATGAAGATAGAGATAGATTTTATGATGAAACAAACAGAAAAAAATATTATAGTAAAAAATGTAAAATAAGAGCTACTTTATGGTATATCATATGCTACTTAAGAAAACCTGAACATATTGTTTAATATGCAGTAAACTTTGAGAAAGATTCTTTACTAGGACAGACTTTCACTTTTTTGAGTCAATAAAAATATTTTGGAGAAACAATCATAAGAGGAAATAGAAATCCAAAAACTATTCAATTCTTCAATGAAAATAATGATTATGTTGGCTTATCATGGTTTATAATTAGTAATGTCCTGTTAGAAATAAAGAAAGATAATGATAACTATAAAATGAATGAATAAAAATAATAAAAAAGTGAATAATAAATAAAGGAATTTGAAGATTATAAAAAAAAATTCTATTAAAATGATTTAAATGGATACCATTCTGACGAATATTTATGATTTTCAGCTAGTTAGCCAGATATTTATTTGCTAGATATAGCATTAAAAGAAATTTAAAATATGTTATTTATATATTTTTAATAATACTTTGCAAAAATTTATGCTAACAAGTATTTAATACAATAATGATACATATATAAAATAAATAAATGTTCAAAGACAAACTAACAAAATATAATTCATAAATTTTTCTTAAACAATTTTATTTATTTAAAAAAGGTAGAAAATTTTGTAATGAAATTATATTTTTAATTAAATAGTAAAAACATATTTTATCTTTTATAAATCTTTCAATTCGTAAATTCAAAATAAATAATAAATCTTATACATTAATTTGCATGAAAAGGATAGTGAATTAATTTTATATTAAATATTTGAGATCATATAATTTAATCTAAACTGTAAAAACAACAATTACTGATAGAAATCATAATAAAAAAAGCATTAGAAGATTAATTTGATTTTTAATTAAAAAATAATAAATAATTGAGTTTAATTCTACATAGAAAAAAAAAATGGATGGTGTAGATATTTAAGAAGATAATAATCTAGATGATGATTGTGAAATCGTATTCTTTGCTAATAAAAAATAAATTACATATGATCAGCCTATTGATTTAATAGAAAAGCAAGTAAACAATGAGTTGATAAATTATCCTAACAATGTAGAATTGTTATTAATAATTGGATAGATAAATTTAAAATTTAAAAATGATTCAGTTTAGGCATTATAAATTTTTAAGCGAGTTTTAATTTTAGATCCGTTAAATATAGACAGTAGAATAGAAATTATAAATTTATTGATACAATAAAAATAATAACAAAACACACAATATATAGAAATACTTATTTCAGAATGCATGAAATTAGACCCTAATTATTGGAGAGTTACATTCATGAAAGGGATGTATTACCTTGCTTTTTTTAAAAGCTAATAAGCAATTTAAGTATTAGAATAAGGAAACTAAATATTCCAAAATAATATATGGATTAATACCCTTTTGGCATAATTATATAGCGAGTAATAAAAAAACAATTCTAAAGTACTTTTATAGGAGGTAACATAGTTTAAGAAGCTTAATTACCAAGTATTGACAGGAATAGCACTTACTTATTTGAATTTAAAAGAGTATGAATTAGCATAGTTTTATTCAGATAAAATTTTAAAGATAAATAAAAATTCCTGTCCTGCTTATAATATTTAGGCTCAAATAAACAAATTTTATCATAAAAATTTAGAAATGTGTTTTTAAAATTCATTGAAATGCATATAGATAGATTCTAATTAAGTATAGGCAGCTTATGACCTATATCTATACTATTTGAATAAAGGAGATGAGAAAAATAAAGATATTTACCTTAAGAAAATCACTTAGCTATAAATGACTAACTAATAAATATTATATTAAGGTCTTTAGGAAATTTATTCAATGCACGAAAACGATTTAAAATTATCCAATTACTATTATCGTAAAATAATGAGAGTAAATCCTAAAAATCTGGAAGCTAACTTAATATTTTTATAATAAGGATATTTTGAGGATAATGAAGAACTTTTATAATCTTCTATAAATTTTTTAAATAAGCAAAAATTATAAAATTTTGATGATATTATGGACTATAATACAGTGAGTTAATTGAATTTTTAGTTTTTGTGATTGTCCATAATAATTAAAAATATATTTTTTATTTTAATATATGTATTTTAAATTTAGATTTTTGAATAAAAAATTATGTTTACTCAAAGGAAAAATTTTAAGTTGTTTGATTATTCTTTATTGCTCATCTGTTTTTAAAAAATTTTTATTTTTCCTTATGTGTAAGCAATCATTTTTATTGAGATTTATTTTAAGAAGTTATTTATTTGAGATCATTCTTAAAAAGGCATTTTTACTGTTTAAGCAGAATTTTTATATATGATCGAACCCTATATTTTAAAGATATGATATCGAGGCTAAATGTATATAAAATTTAGATATTGCAAAATAAATGAGAAATAAGATAAAATTAACGTTCAATATAAATTCGACTTTTCAGATAGATTAAAAATTTTAATATTATTGTACTTATTTCATACCCATAATTATAAAACCTAATAAATATAATTTAAATTCCTTTATTGTTATTAATTTCAATTTTAAAAAATAAATATTAATTAAATGGTAATATTGAGATAAAAAAATATTTTCTAAAAATTTAACCTAATTTCTTTATAAAATAAAAACAATAGTAAAGCCAGCATCAAAAATTAAAATCGATAATTAAAAGAGTTTTCTCTGCTATTTATATTCGTAAAAATGTGAATAAAACTTCCTAAATTTATTGTTGACTTGAATATACTCTTTTATGAATTTTAAAAACACAAATATAACCAATTTTAATTTAATGTTTTAAAAATTGAGAAACTTTAAGTTAGTTAATTTTTTAATGAAAGTTTTTGCAAAATTGTATTTACAAATGAATAAAAATGATATATAATAAATAAATAAATAAATAAAATAAAATAACAAAATCAAAATAATTAGAATTTTTTTAAATTGTTTTTATAATAAGAAGATTTTAAAAATAAAATTAAATTAAAAGTGTATTGACAATATAAGTGTTTAATAATTAATTATATATTATATTATAATTTGAGAAAAAATAAATTAATTAAAATATCTTTTAGTTTGATTGTTAGTTATTACTTGAATAGTAAAATAGTTATTAAGATTATATACAAGTTTGTTTTTTTGGTTCTTATTGTTTGATTCTTTATTGGTTATTAATTAAAATAGTATGTAGTGTGGTATATGATATTTTAAATTGGTTATCATCCTATTCTATTAGAAATAAATTTTCCTATGATTGCAATTATTATACTTACTATACCAATGATACCACTCTCTAACATACCATTGGTAATTTTAAAACTTCCAATCTTAAATGGATTTTATGTTTTATCAAATTTAAGTTCTTCTATATGGGTATCATATGCAAGAACTATTTCTTAAATATAAGCACAAGGAGATTATTTTTTTAGCATATAGACTTCATCTTTAATTTTCTAAACTGCTTACTGGTAAAGATAATTAGTAGTCTTGAATGAATCATCGAAATATCTACTTCTCATTCTATAAATATCCATAACTATGCTCTTGTTATTAGTAAGAATTGAATCGTGAAGTTCAAATTAATAATTAATGCTAGCTCCATAGTAAAGAACATTGACTAGGACAATTAAAACACATACAGTTTCAACTATCAAGATTATATTAAAGCACTGTTCTAAATGAATAATAGATGTATAATTTAAAACTAGAACTACTATGGCAATAATTGCATCAAGTACCATTCCGCTCACATTAGCTTAAACTCTTATGTCATATCTTTTTCCATATTCTTGGCAAACATGTCTCATCAGTTGCCATGCCTTTAAATTTGAGCTCTTAAATATATTGATTGTAGGAAAAAGTTTCTTAGCATCTATATTTCTCAGCTTTCTAGGGGAAATCATAAAGGCCATTTGCTCCATCATATATATCTAAATATTCAAATTAATTAATTAAATTATCAATTTTTGAATAATCACTGATGTAGAAATAATAAGAAAATTCAAATTTAATTTATATCGCATACATAAAATGATATAAAATTCTCCCAAATTTTAATTAAGATAAGAATAAAATACCTTTCTTTTCATATCAATTATTCCTTGGATGATTGTCCATACTGTGTAGAAATATAACTTATAAGTCATAAAAGCAATATTTAAAGTAATAATCCATTCATACCAATTTGCATTGTTAAAAAAGTTCATATCATTTTCAGCTATCTTGTAAATTAGTGGTATTAAAGCTCTGGAAACTGAATATACAAATGAAATATTTTCTGCATTATCTATTGAAAATTTATAAATCATTTAAAAGTTATCAACAATTTCTTTAATAACTCCATAAATGTAAAATGTTTCAGTGTTTTTATTTGTAATGTTTATAGGCTCTGGTTAGAATGTAAAATCTTTCTATTTAGATTCTTTGCTTAAAATTTCATTATTCTATTTAATTTTTTTTATTGTTTCTTATTCAGGATCTACAATGAATTCTAAATAAAACCAGCTTGGATCAATATCATAAGCTCTTTAAGCAAAATAGATTTCTTCATAAATAATCTATTTAATTTTTTAATTTAAAAAAATATTTTATAATTTTAATTTAAAATGAATTAAAAGTATTTAATTTTCTTTCTTTCCAAAAAAAATACTTAAAAGAAAGGCAATTAATTATGTCTTGCTTGCTTACTTCACAATTAATTTATAAAAACAAGCGAGATGATAATAATCTGAAATTTATATTGTTCATTTTAATTTTAAAAAAAATATTACCCTGTTGGTTTATTCCCTCCAATCAAGCAGAAAGAAATTACTCATTAAATCTTTAGCATCAAAAGTGTGTTCTTTTATAGCTTCAATATAAGATGGATCAAATGTTGCATACTTAACAACGATGGTAAAAATTCTATAAAGCATGCCAATTATCAAGTAAATTATTTCAGATTAAAAAAATACATAATGAGGACGATAATAAAAATATAGAATTAAAGCTGTAGCACTCATTAAATAATAGAGAAACTAATAATAGAATCCTCTATTCATACCCCAAAACATTAAATTTCTTGGTAGACCTTTGCCGAATTTATAGAGAATAGGATTTGATAAAGGTCCTAAAAATATTACGAAGAGTGCATGATAGAAATAGAATTCAAAAAATAAGCCAAATCTAAATTTAACAAAGTAGCTTTTAAATTTTGTTATATCACGCATGATGCGATCTTTTTAGTCTTTTAGTTTTTTGTCACCATCTTACTTGAAATAATCTTCTAGAACTTAACTACTAGAGTAATATTAGCTTCTTTTAGTAGAAAGCTCTCCATCATATTTACTCATTGTTTGGAGCTACTTCTGTTGATTATCTTAAACTTAATTCTATTCTGAAAAATTTAATTCCAATTTCCTATTTTCCTCTAGGTCTGAGCCTTACTTTTAAAATTATTATTTTTCATAATCATCGTTCTCCGGTTATTGTTAGTAAATGCTCTACCTTTAGAATTTTAATTTCTGATTTATTTGTGAGCCATTTCCTAATTTTTACTCGTTTGATTTCTCTGTATTTTGAGGTGAAATATTATTTGTATTTCTTCTTTGATTTACTAGAAACTCTTCAACTGTTTCATTCAATATTATTTTTGTATTGATGATATTTTAAGTTGTATTTTCTTCCAAATTTTTAATTGCAATATTGTTTTCACTTTTTATTGAGCGGCTCATTTCAAGTTGCTAAACATTTTTCTGACTTATATGGGTTTTAGGGGTATTTAGAATTTATCCTTTTATTAAATGTGGTGTAGCTGGTAAATTTAGACAATCATAATCACCTTCAGCATATTAAATTTGTTTTACTTTATAGTTGTTGGAATTAGATATTCTATCTATTGTGTCATATTTATTGTCAATCATTTAGATTTTGAATTAAGCTAATTTTTGTTTAATATTGTTTAATCTCTCAAAATTTCTTACTCTTGTTGGTATCAATGGTTTTTTAATAATAAGGTATATTTACTATGTGATAATTAAATCGTATTTTGCTCAAGAGCAAGCAATATTTTTGTGAAAGCTTTACCAATTAATTTAAATTTTTTTTTAATATTTACTAAAAATTATTTGATTTTCAAAAATCCCCAATTAAAATACAGATTACTTATATAAATTATGACAAAAAGTAACAATTTTTTTTTTTGGTTAAGTAAAACAAATTGCTTATCTATGCATTATCTAATTAAATATGAATTGAAAATTTTTTCTGGAAAAATTAATTTTCTATTTGATTGCGCTAACAACAATTTCTAATACAAAAAATAGTCTTTTTTTGTTCCAGAAAAAATTTATTGCCAAAAATTGAGTTAATTCTTATAAAATTTAAAAATGGCTACTATAATATCTTAGATAGAAAAGAATAATTGATTATATTTACTTTTAACTCTTTTTCTATATCAAAACCCTTAATTTGCTAATTAAATATCATTTGTATCCTTTATTATTACCTAATATTCAGTGGGCGTAATTTTTTAAGATATATATTTTAAATTAATTACAAAATACAAAAAACAATCTAGTAAAATCTTTGATACACAAAAAAATTTAATTTTTATTCTTAAAAATATTCAAATTAAATATCTTTTCTTCTATCAATTAAAGTAGACTTATCATAGTAAATTTTATAAGTTATTTATAAGCTTTCTACTTTTTATTTTTTCTTAGTTTAAACAAAAAAAAAACAAGTGTAAACCTTTTAACTTCTGATTAATTTCTAACAAAATATGTGTCTTCTAGAACTCTTGTTATAATTTCATATAAAAGAAAAATTTTAATAATAATACAAAATACAAAAATAAGAATATTTGTTTTTTAAATGAACTAAATATAGAAACTTTCTATTAAATTTATATGCTATGCTGAGATAAATTTAATTTAATTTATCCTAAAAATTATTATTATTATTATTATTCTTATCTTTCTACTTCTTTATTATTGATATAATTTAATAAATTGAACTTTACTGTATAGCTTCTCAATTTAAAAATTTAAATTTATAAAATAACGTTTTCAAATAAGTTAAAGTTTTCTATTTCAATTTTATTAATATAAAATAGACTTGAATATAGTATATTTTACAGCTAAAAATAAAATTTTTATTTTTATTCTTTTAGATTTGTAAATTATTTTAAGATTTTATATTTTAATCATTGTTTACAACCAAATTTTTATTCAGACTAAATTTTTAAAAATTAATTGCTAAATTGCATTAATATAAATTCTAATGTATATTCTAAAAAATATAAAGTTATAGCTCATATTTCTGGAACATTAGATCTTAATACTTGTTTTATAAATTGATCATTAAATAAAATGTAAGTAATTATAGCAGCTAGTAATTAATAATTAAAAAATGTAATCTATGATTTCTAGAAAAAATATGACTTTATAATTCAATTTAAAAAATATTTAAATTAATCTGCTTTAAAGTTATATTTTATTGCTGGATATTTTAAAATATTTATTACTAAATTGTAAATAGCTTCCGTCTTTTCAAAGTTAAAATAAAAAAAATATTTTAAAAAATTAGCTGATAAAAATTATCTAAAAAGATTCAAATAAGATTATTTTAAAGTAAAATATAATTGATATTATTATTAAATGATTGTTAGTTGATATTAAATCTTTACTAAATATTATTTAAATTTTTATGACTATTTTATTATCCTATTAATCTATATTTTTAATTTTTATTTAAATTAATAACTAATTCTATTATCATTTAATTTCCTTTCATAAAAATAAAAAACACAAATTTTTCAAAAATTTTAATCATTCATTTATTTTTTATCAAATCTCTCCAATTTTTATATCATATTTTATATTTTAAATATTTTAATTTGTTAAAATATTAATTTTAGAAACAAGAAAAATAGAAATTTTTATAATAATACTATTTGGTTAGCAAAAATATTAAAAGTACTTGATTCTAAATAAATATTGAAGAAAAAAAAAATTAATTATTCATCAAGTAAAATATGTTTACAACATTCAGTAAATCTGATTTATATCTTATAGTTTTTTAAATATAATATATTTAATGATAATTAATTCGATTAATTTAGTTAAGGAGCAAATAATTAATTGTATTTTTTTGGATAAAGAATAAATCAAACATAATATTAATAAATTCAAACTTTGTTGCCAAAATAAGTTAATTTATATTAAATTTAGTGTAGCCATGAAAAAAAGTAATCCAGCTAGTAAAGTAACTTCTCCATAAGGTATTTAGTTAAATAAGGTTTTCTATATTATAAACAAATAACTAAATTAATAAGGCTAGCAAAAATAAGGATCTCAAAGCTGGATGACAGAGAGTTAAGTAAAAACAATAGTGCAAAATTGTAATAGTTAATTAAGTAAATATCCATTTAAAATGTTTAGAAAAACGTTTAAAATATAGTTAATTTATGTTAATAAAATAAATAAAGAATAAATTGAAACATAGACGGATGCTTTAAGATAACAATTAGCTTAATAAGACAAATCTATACAAACAATTACTTAAAATATAACCAAAATAAATTTAGATTATGAAAATACAAAAGTAGATGCTGCTCACGCTGAAAGTTTATACAATATACTCAAAAAATATAATGAGGAAATTAATTTAATTTAGTAAGCTTATTATTTTGAAGGAAATAATCAAACACTTTAATGCCCAAAGTTAAACTCTATAGATTTCATGATAAAAGTAGTGAATTTATTTTTTTTTGAATTTATTTTTACAAAAATAGTAGAATCTATCTTGAAATCTAAAAATGACAAAACTACTTTTACTCATTTTTTAATATTTAGGAAATAGAGAAATCAAAAACAACAGAAAACAATAAAAAATAAATACTAAATTTTCTAAATAAGCTTCGCTAAAAAACGATCGATAATCTTATTTCAGAGGCAAAAATGTAGTAAATAGAAAAAGTGTATTCGAAATACACTTAGGAATTTGAAATTATGAAAAAAGTACTTTCTACTACAACTTTTTGTACAAATTGTAAAGAGTTATTTCTCCCAGAGTAAAATCACGAAGTAATAAATTTATTTTCTATGAATTTCAAACGAATGAAGATAAATATATGCAAAGTTTATAAATATTTAATTTAACTGTTTTTCTTAATAATTAACAGACTGCTTGCTTTTATCATCCTGGCAAACTTAAATATTTTAGTTGTAGAACGTGTGGTGCAGATGATTACTACACTTGTTGTCTTAAATGTTCAAGATGTTGCATAGGTTGTGCTAATTCTGCACATATAGCTTGAACTAAATTTAATTGCTCATTATTTATTTAAATTCTTAAATTATATTTATTTATTATCTCTTTTCTTTATTAAAACCATCAAATATGTTTGTTTTCAAAAGATTAAAATTTTTAAAAATTGGTTTAGCAAAGTAAATCTGAAAAACCTTTTTTTTTCTATTCACAACAGTTGTTTATTTTGAGAATCTATCTATCTTTTTAGTTAAAATATTAATCAACATTTCAAATATTAGATTAATTAAAAAAATATATTTACTCTAAATATTGGATTTTTCTTTATTTAAAGCTGTATTTACTCAAATTGTAGAATATATTTTAAATTAATTCAAATATTTAGTTTATTTTATAATATTTAACTTTTATCTAAACTCTAAGAATTATTAAATAATTGCTTCAAACATATTTAAAGTTGCGTATAATATTTTCCCCCCGTATTTAAAATAATATAATGGATATGAATTAAAAAAGCTAAAATCATTAAATTGTTTATTACTTTACAAATTATCATTTTTAATATTTTTAATTATTTGTTTTTTTTATGTGTAATAATGATTAATTAAAACATTACAGTAAATACATTGATTAAGAAGCTATTTTAAAATACATAAGATATGTTTTTTTATTTTAAAATATTTTATTTATTTATTATTTAAGTTTTACATAAGTTTTCAAATACAAAAGAAAATGATAATTTATAATTTAATCTATTATTAAAATTCTATTTTTACTTCCAAAGTTTATGACTTAGATTCAACAATATCACACAGATAAATAAAGACCTAAAGAGAATTTAAGTTGAGTAAGTTTTCATCAAAACATAAATTCCATTTTTATTTATAGAATAAAAGTGAAGTAAGTAAATAAATATATTATAGGCATGTTTAATTTTTTATTGTTAAAGTTTTAAAATTATTATAGATTTATTAATTAAAAAATTTAATTTATACTAGCAATAAAATAAATTGTTAATTATAGTTTTTTATTTTTATGCTAATCTATTATCAATATTTTTAAAAATTATAAGCTTTAAAGCTTTAAATTTTATATGCTATTATTTGATTTGAGAAGTTTAATATTAATTCAATCATCGTTTTATTAAATCAACATTCTTTCTAATTTTGATTTGAAAAAATTATGTTTACAAATTTAACTTTATGATCAATCTTCTTTAGATTTACTATTTAATTTAAGGTGACATAATACTTAACCTATAATATCAAATTAAATACTAGAAATAAAAGTATAAATCTTTCGATAATAAGAAAAAAATTTTTCTATAAATATAAATGAGTATTAATAATTTATTGCTTGATATTTTAAAGAATCCACATAAACTTCTACTAATTTAAAAATAAGCTGTATTGTAGAAAAGTATAAAAAAGTATTACTGAGAAGTGTAGGCTATTATATTTAATTATTATTCCTTTAAGGAAAAAGACATATGCTCTCCAAATGAGTATAAATAGGTAGGTATCATTAAAATTTAACAATGGTGTTTGCATAAAAATTAATATAATTTGTTAAGATGAATTTTCATTTTTAAATTGTATTGAATCCAAAAGAAATTATTATTTTACTGTTATGATACTCAAAAATAAATATTAATATAATGAATTATTATTATAATTTGTAAGCTTACAGAGTATAAAATCTTTTAATATCGCTTTTAAAAGAAATATGTTTATATGTTTTAGAAAAATAAATTATTAAGATATTATTCTGTCTGCTTTGTGGAGGAAAAATTAAAAAAATAATATCACTTTTTTAAGCTCTGTTGATTACAGAAACATATGACTTCTAATAATTTTTATGATTCTATTAAATTGACTGACTATTCATTAACTATTAAAAATATTAATTATATATTATTGATTATTTGATTGATTACAAATTACACTAAAATTTATCAATTATTTTTATATCTTTCCATCCATAAAAATTTGTTATCAAAAGAATAACAATAAAAGCATATTTAAATTAATTTTGCTAAATATCATAATTTATTTGTTCTTTCATATTAAATATTTTGAAATAATTGCTTGAAAATGAAAAAAAGTGAAATAAAATTATATTTAATTATAAGTTAAATAATAATTCAAAATAAACTTTGTTTTATTAAATTATTTAAATTATTAGATAAAGTTTATTTAGCAATTATTATTATATTTTAAAATGTACTCTTTATTTTCTAGCCGTAATTTTAATAGTTAAAAAAAAATATATTATGCCTAAAAATTTTTTAAGAAATAAGATAAACTAGATAAATTATTAATTGAAGATATTTCTTTAATTAACTTATAGACTATTTAAACAATTATATAAATATTATGATTTTATTAGTAACCTTATTAATCTAAACATATACAAAAAGTATTCTAATGATATTAAGTAATTAGAAAATTAATTTTGAATATTTTTCTTTAACTGGAATATTATATGATTCATCCATTATTTAAGCTGATTTGAAATGCGTGAATTTAATTAGATTATTTGTAATTTAATTAACTTTACATCCTTTCTATTTAATTAAATATCTTGCATATTCAAAATTTGCGAAAATTATATCCAGATTACTATCTTTCAATTAGATAAAGCAAAGGATTTTTTTTTAACCATTTGATAAATGTGTACATCAAATACTTATCACAAGCAATTAAATATTTAATATAGCATATTCATTTTTGGATAAATCTTAAAAATTTTTATATTTAAAGTTAAAAATAAATTTCCAAATAAAATAATTGTTGCTATCTATCATTGCTTTCAAAAATAAGCTTTTCAAATACATTTTTGTAAAAAAAAATATAATTTCTACTTGCGTTTTTATTATATAATATACTTAAAATATTAAAAAATTCATTATTTTTTTTACATAAAATAATAATGAACAAAAATATAATATATAATTTAGGAAAACATTACAAATAACAATTTTCTTAATGTTTATTTTTTTCTCCAAAAGCTATTTTTAATGTAAACATATTTAGTGTTGTAGAAAAAAACAAATAAAGAAAATAGATACACTTTCACTTATTCAAAATTCTTTAATTGATTGACTATTTTCCTTTTAAAATTAATAAATTTATGCTTCTCTATACTTTAACTTATAAACACTTACCAACAATATTAAATATCTCAATATATTTTTCCACATGAAGCTTTAAAATTATTTATTTTAAATGAAATAAATTCATATTTTATTGAATGCAATGTTATTACTTTAAAAAGCATTTTGTTTACTTATCATGCTGCAGATTTTGTATTAAAATTTTAATAAAGTAACATCATATAAAACAATCAAAAAAAATTTAAATTTTTTGTTACACTTCTTTCTAATTTCGAAAAGTGTAAATTTGATTTTTATTTTTTATATATCAAAAAACTAAGTTATATATTAATTATTGAGAATATATTGTATTGTATTAAAATTTTGAAAGATAAGTTCAAAAAAATCACAAAAAAATAAATAATATAACAAAAAAATTAAATAACATAAAAATAGATGATTTTGTAGATAATACTTTTAATAGCTTTTGTTCATCAATTCAGATCTGCAACTTGGAATTCTTATGAAGGATAGGGTATGCAGAGTATTTTTAGAGGTGTAGGATCTAGTAGCATAAAGCTGACAATACCATCTTCATAATTTTATGACGCAGCTGTAGTTGGCTATTTTAAGTATAACACATTTGATCCTAGTTTATATTACTCTATGATGAGATACTAATCATCAGAATTTACTTTTTTACATGTCTATGGAAGAGGATCTGCGCCCTACTTTTTAGCACAAAATGACATGGATTAGTATATGTATGATTTTTAGCAAGGAGCTACTATGAATGTAGGTTAATGGGTATAACTAGGATTTGGGTATAAACATGCAATCAAAAGTTACTACCCATTCTATTAAGGTTATCCTCAAGGTGGTTTAGTTATAGCTTAATATGTTTTACCTGACCCATTAAGGTCTGATATAACTTAAATTGAATTATGTATATTCTGTACTCCTTTAGAATATCAGTATAATGCATTTAACGGTTAATATGCCTCAATCAAAATGATTTTTGGATTTACTACAGATGGTACTAAAATGTTAATAAATGAAAATAAAATGAGTGATTCTTTGCTCAGAGAAGCATTTTATATAACAATTAATGTTATAAACTATACCAAAACTTAATATTAACCTTTAACTACTGATTTAGCTGTTAATTGTGTAACTACAACAAGAACTTATTTTGATGGAATTTGCATAGATCCTTCTCAATGTGCTAATGTTGTTGTTTATTAGTCAACCTAATATGGAGTTTCTAATTCAGTTTATTATAATCAATCCACAAAACAATGTACTGTTTGCTAAGATTATTGCGCATAATGTGATTAAAATGGTAACTGTTAACAATGCAATACTGGATATGTTTTAAATGCTTCAAAGTGTTTGTAGTGTTCATCCAATACTTACTACAATCCATTGAACTCTCTTTGCGTAGCAACTTGTCCTAATGGATATAATCCAGATTAAATTAATTTAATCTGTGTTTAAAATTTTAATCCTTTTTACCTTCTTCTTAATCCCTTATTATCTCCTATGAATTTTATATAAAACAATGGATTCACTTTAATTAGTTCTAGCTAATAAGCTATTACTGACTAATTCACTTCTTGTTGGCTAGAAAATCAAAGCTTTGGACCATACACTATTTTAGGAGGATAAAATAATCTGAAGACAAATTACTTTAGTAAGTAAATTCTAGGCTTACCTAAAAACTTTTAGAAAATAATTTCTTTTTAAGGACTCATTTATAATAATGGGTAGCAAGGAGACTTCAATTTATTTGTGAATAACAATTAAATAACACTTTCTTCATTTTAAAAAATATTCACAAATTATTAACTCTGTACTGATAATTAGCCAGTAAATTATTACTTACTTACCTATATAATTAACGATTCAAGCACAGATCTAAATATAAAAATAACTTCTAACATGGATGGATGGGGTATAAGAAATTTCGCAATGAACATTACTAAGTGCCATTCTACTTGCTTAGATTGCACCACTGATGGAAATCCTTGGTCATGCACAAATTGTTAAAAATAAGCTTCTTCTATTCTTGTTAATAATAATTGTGCTTGCCAAAAAGGGTAATATGCATAATTCTAAAATTGTTATTCTTCTCCTTGTTATGCATGTGCAAATTGCCCTCCTAATTGTTAATCGTGTGAAGATCAAACAGGTAAGTGTACTTCTTGCGCAAGTGGATTTTCAATTTAAAATGGCATATGTATTTCTAGTAGCTCATGCTCTTCTTATTATACTAATGACCCTGGTTCAAGCTACTGCTTGAGGTCTAAAGACTTATTTATTTAGTTCTTCTGGTAGAATAGGATTTGGGCAGATGTATATTATTTCTGGTAATACTCATCTAGACCAGAATAATAGCACTAGTGCATAAACCAAGTATTTGCTCCCTACCTAAATGGTTAACAAAGTGCAACGTTAAATTTACAACTTATAAATTATTAATAATACCATTATTAAGTTGAAATTTAATTGGTAGCCACAAATTATGATAATTTTAGTTTAACAGATTATGTGAGTTATTTCATTAACAGTAATTTAGTGAAAAAGGCAAATTATCATTCAACTTCAACAACTAATCTTTGCAATGATCCTACTTATGGTGAAACATTAGTTAATGAAGTTCTAGTAATGCCAACTTAATCAAAAACATTTAAATTTTAAATATTAGCATATTTAGTTAGCTCCAATGCATTCATTTTCAATAATGTTTCTCTTCTCTACAGTAATTTATTTTTTTTTAAATATTTTTTCATTAAAATAATTGATAGAAAACAATTAAAGCTTATCTTAAACAAAAGTTGCTATTTTGAATTTGAATGCATGTAGAATAATTTTAATGTTTCTAAAACAATTATCATAGATTTTTCAAAATATTTTAAAATCTAAAAAATAAAAATAAAAATAAAAAAAACTGAAAAAATAATAAATTGTTTAAAATTAGTTTTTTTAAATTTCAAATAACATGAAATTTTAACTAAAATTTTGATGATAATTTAAAATCAAATTATTTTATAAAATTTTAATAAATTAATAATATTTAGATCGATGCCATGCTAGCTGTTCTGCTTGTTCAAATGGACTTTCTTGTACATCATGCATAACAAACTCTTCTCTTAATGCTAGCAAAGGAAATTTTTGTTATTGTAATGATGGGTATTATTTCACATATGACTGGACCACAAGCTCTGGTTTATGTTTGCCGTGTAATAACTTTTGCTAAACTTGTAGTGGACCTAGTATTACTGATTGTTTAACATGTAAAGAGAGCTATAAGCTATCAAACAATATTTGTGTAAATGTGTGCTAAACTAATCAATTCTGGGATTTTTCTTAGCATAAATGCGTTAATTGCTCAGAATGTTGTTCAAGCTGTACAGGACCTTCTAGCAATTAATGTTCTTCTTGCTAAGCTGGTTTGTTGACTTATAATTCTCCTGTTTGTACATTTAATAGTGATGGATCTACTTGCAATTCCTGCACATCTAATGTATCAAATTCTTTATGTGGAGGATCATAAACAAACAATTAATTCTGTTTACAGAATGGTTATGTCAGCTATAATGCTAACACTTGTGTATACTGCCCAACAGCTGATGCATAGGGAAATTGTGGTGGCAGCTCTACATATAATTCTTAGTGCAATTACTATGGATTTTATTACTCTTCAACAGCTGGAAAATGTTTATCTTGTTCTTAAGCTTAGGGACTTTAATGTGGAGACTCTTCAATAAGCAGCATATGCTAGTAAAATAAATGGATTTATCAGTCTCTTTCGACTTGTATCAGCTGTGTTTTACAATCCAGTCCTCTTTGCTGCAATCCTATATGCATGACATGTAACGGTTCTGGTGCAAATAATTGCTTAAGTTGCTTTGGCTCTTAAATACTTTTTGGTAGCACTTGTCTAGATAAATGCCCTAATGGATATAGTCTCAATTAATCTAACAATACATGCTAATTATGTCCGATATTTGTAGGAGTTCCATAGTGTAATAATTGTTCTTCAGATTGTAATACATGTGCTGCAGCAACTTCAACTTAATGCTAAACTTGCTATAGTTCTAGATAGCTCAATTAAACAACTAAAAAATGTGACTGCAAAGACTCAGAAGATACTAGAAATTTCTTTTATGAGTGTAGTTTAAATAACTAAGCTGTGTTAGATATATAATTATTAAATTCAGGTCCAATTATGACAATAGACTTTGGTAAAATTTTAATGGATTTACAATAATTCCCATCATAAACGAACTCAAATGGTGTTTGCCAAACAATTTTTAACTCAGTAGAAATGCTAAAAATAGGATAAAATGCCTTATGCTAAATAAAATTTAACATTATTACTATAACTTTAGGTAATTAAGCCTTTAATAATTTATTTAATATTAATTTCTTTTTAAATTTAATAATAGATATGAGTGCAACTATTATGCAAGGAGATATATTAAATTTCTTACCAAATGTCTTATAATTTAAAATAAATAGTAGTTCTGCTATCAATATTTTCTTAAACAATGTTGTATATTAACAAGCACCTTTGAATGCAGGAATTGTGTTTAATTACAATAAAATTGAAAATTCTTGTAATGATTTTAAAATTACTTAATTTAAAATTTTAAATGATTCAGGCAGAGGTTTAAAAAGTATAACGTGGTCTCTTTAAAATCCAACATCTAACCCAGATGATGTAAAGATTTAAAATATACTCACTTAAGCATCCTAATCAATCTAAAGCAGCATAGTTATTCCTAGAGGTATAATACTTTTGAATAGTTAAAAAACTATAAGTGTGTCTTTCTTATTCAAAAATTCATACTCTGGATCTCAATAGTTTATATTTTAAGTATAATCTTATAAAAATATTGTTTCTGATTTATCCTCAAATATGAACACTCCCTATTATAGGTAACATTTTTTTCAAATCAAATTTAAATAAACAATAATTTTATAAATGTTAAATAAATAAATAAATCTATTTAATCAATTATTTATTATTTTTTGAAGAAAAAAAATTAACAAAAATAAAAAAAACTAATTTAAATTAAATAAATTTTTATTAATTTACAGGTTTTAAGATTTTACTTTGTAATTGAGCTATTAAATATAATATTGTAATCAGCAAGGAGTGCAAATAAGTTCTAACGATCCAGTTAATATAAAAATTACAAGCCCATAAACATCTTAAATTAACATTTCATAATAAGGTTAAGTTTCTGGTTAGCTATCTTAGTAAATATAAGCTTACACATTTACATCTAATTAAAATAATTAAATAAATGTAAAATTATTTTTAATTTATCCAAATTAATAAAAAGTTTTATTTAAATACTTAGGCTGTATTAACTTTGTCTACTGACTCTGCTGTAACAAATACATAACAAATCCAATTTTTTACATAGCCTGCTGATTTAATTGTAAAAATAAATGGAGGTAACCAAAAAATAGACTATAAAAGTTTATTGAAGTTAACTGGTACTATTAGAGATTTAGATGTTTAAGACCCTAATGCTGATTAAGGAATAACATAAGTTTGGAGCTGCTCAGATCCCTCCAATGTTAATTCTCCTTGTGTTGACCAAAAAAATAATCCGTTTGTCATAAATTAAAATAACCCTTAAATACCTTCAGATACATTTAGCCCTTATACTGTAATCAAGATATATTTGTAAGGTAAAAAAGATAGTAGGTAATCATCAGATTCAATTATAGTTTTATTTATTGAATTTGATTTACCTGCACTAAACGTTACATTAAGCTTACTTGATCCATTTGGTAAGTCAGTTAATCTAAATGAAGAAATATTTGCTGTTCTTAACTATAATACGACTGTTAATCCTGACATATTATCATTTTCAAGTACAATTGTTTATGGAGATGGAGTAGTTGGAGCTATTAAATTTGATTATACTTAATTAAGGTACAGACTATGGGATTATTATTCAGGATTTACAAGCTCTAATCCTACTGTTGCTATCAGATTTTCAGTTTTCAACCCTTACTTTTTTATGCCAAGTATTTCAATCATCAACTTAAAAATAAATTTCCCTCCAACTTAATGCTTATTTGCTGTTTCTCCTTTACCAAATTAATCAAATCCTGCTTACAGTTTATCAACACTATTCACTCTTTCTGTATCTGGATGTGTAGATACTAATCTTCCTCTTACTTACTAGTTCTTTATGTATAGATCATAGCAAGACTTATAAAATGAAATAAATTATCCACAATAAATCAATAGAAGATAATTAAATGATCAATCACCAGATTCTTAGATCTCAACAATTCTTCCTGCAGGAAATATATTATTAATGGCAGTAGTTGCTGATTCTTTACAAGCAGTCTATAATTCAACAATTAGTTTAACTGTGTAGAGCTCAAACTTAAACGAAAGCTAATATATAAGTCTAATAGATAAAGATTTAAACACAAGTGGATAAACTAGCTAGCAAATAGTTTCTTAACTTTCTCTAATAGCAGAAGATCTCAGCTAAAGAGCAGATTTCTAGACAAGTGTTTAGATAAATTAAAGAAAAATTTTAATCATAAATGCTCTTAACTAAGCAACTGCATCACTTCCAACTTTATCTACATTTTCTACACTTTCAAACAAAGCAGTATCAAGCTTATTTTCTTCAATAAAACTCACTTAGCAAGAGTAAGCTAATTAATTAAGTAATATACAGTCTTTTGTATCACAAGATTGGACTTAGACACCCTACTAAAGTCTTACAGATGCTTAAAAGCAAATAAAAACTTAATAAATTTACGACTACTTTAAAATTATAGATAATATGGCTACAAGTTCTCCAAGCTAAGATACTAGTATTACAAGTTTACAATTAGACATATCTACTAAATTAGGACAGAAAATGAACTATAACTCATTACCAAATGAAGATGCTAAAGTATTCACTGGAAGTTAAATATCAATATAAAGTTAGTAAGTAACAGAAAAGAATTTGTGCTACTATCTTTTTTGTAGCAATTATATGCCATCTAATACGCAAAAATAGTAAATCATTTACAACATAGCCTATAAGACATATAATTAAAATCCTTACACTAATGACCCAAGCTATTAAAATTTTACAAATTTATTATAGCAAAATATTGGTAATCAAACAATAGCCTAATATCCAGTTATAAATCCAGAAATAAATCCATCCTCCTCTCCTTCACAAAATTCTCCTCTTAATATGTTTAGTAACTCATTTACTTTTGCAGCAGGTGTAGTCAAAGAAGGTCTATCTTGCTTGACGAAATCTAATGGAATTTGGAGCTAAAATGGATGTAAGTTAGTGTATAATAGTAAATCTAACCAATAAACTTGCCTTTGTGATAAAACAGGTCCTACAACTATAGTTAATGATTTATAGGAATTGATAAATAATAAAAATTTAAAGACAGCTTTTGGTGAGTAAGGATTAAAAAATATTTCTTAGTTTAGTAATTTTTACATGTATGTAGCATTTTGGTTGCTATTGCTAAAAACAGCTGCATTTATTTACCTTTACATTAAAGGAAAATAGCTTGATTTAGATTTTGTTAGTTCTTAATTGAATGGTAGAATCACTAACTAAGTCAATAATAAATAGATTTTACCTATACAGGTCAGTGAAATTAAAGATACCAATTAAAATAATATAAATACAGTTTAATAGTAAACCCTTCTTGAAGACTCTCCTCTATAGAAAGAAAACAACGATAAATAATTAAGTGCTAGAAACATCGGATAGTCTTCATTTTAAAATTTAAACACCTAAATTTAAATACCTTAAAAACCGTTAAAGAATAATTTTATTTAAGATGAAATAAACGAAGAAGATGATCAAGAAAAAAAAAGTAAATAATCGAGAAAACAGTTTTCTTTGAAAGATAAATAAATATAAATTAATAATGAAAAATAGTAACAAAAATCTGTGTTTATAAATGAAGAAGATAATGATTTTAAAAATATTTAAAGTGAAAAAATGGAGAAATAGCCCTCCATTGATGATTTTAATTTACTTTAAACAAAATAAAGTGGTGAAAATTTTGTAAAAAATCAAAAGAGTAACAGTTCAAATCAAGCAGATAGTAATCAATAAAATTAAGCAGAAATAGTTATTCCTGAAAATTAAATAGAAACATTGACTCCAGAAAACCAAACTTAAATTAATATTCCAGAAAGAGATCCAAAGCAGGGAGGAAATCCAAGCAAAGATAAAAAGAAAATAGACCTATCTAATGAATAATATAGTGCCAAAACAAAAAAGTTTATAGAATTAAGTTATTATAAATAACTTTTTTTCTTTCATAATTTCTTAAGCATATTCTTTATTTATGATGAAAAAATGCCAAGAAAGTTAAGATTTTCTTGCTTCTATGTAAGAATCATCCATTCATTTGCTATTTCTGTCATTTTTAATTAATCCTATGATGTAGTTTAATTAATAGCTTTATCAATAGCAAATGCTTTATTAATTAGTATCTGTTTAGCCCTCTTAGAAATTGTTGCTAAATACTTAGGAAAATATGCTTTAGCAGTAACTCTTTTATGCCTACTTGGACTATATTATTATGTGATACTTTCAATAGTAAGTGGAGAGAGTGTAGACTCATCAAATTTATCTATTGGATCTTACTTTATTTTTACTTGTTTTGATTTAATAGTTATTTCCTTTTTATTAGCATATATTCAAAGATACTTAGCTCTTAAAATGATTAAAAAGGAAAAATTAGAAAATTTTACAATAAAATTATTTGAATTGTTACATTTGCAGATTATACTTACTAGTATAATATGAAAATACAATTTAATACATATAATTTTAATTTGTATAATATTTAGTTATTTTATCTTTTTAATTTATTTATTATGTATTAAAAGTAAATTATTAGATTTACAATATTCCTAACTAATTTTTTGTTTAACTTAGCTTAAAATTTTTTATAGTAAATCAAATTGTAAAAATAAACATACACAAAATTATCGTAAATTTTTAAAAAATGTAGGTACTTAAAAAGTAATAGGCTTGAAAATAGAAATTAAATTAATAATCTTCTAAATTAAAATTCAGTAATCTGTAAACATTGTTTGGCTAACAGAAACATAAAAAGGGTATTTTATAGTGAAAACTTTACATTTATTAACATTCTCATTTAATATATATATTTGTTCTTTCACGTTATTTAATTTTATAAAATATACTGATAAATAGTATTATTTTAAAAGTAAAATATAAAATTTCTAAAATCAATAAAATTTTTAGTGTTGTCAAAGTTTTTTTAATTTGAAGAGAAAGATATTTCACTTTTTTGAAATATTCAAGTATGTAAGATAATTAAATAATAGCTTTAAAAGCTTTTATATTATTAAAATCAATACGAAAATTTGATCGTCATTATTCGTAAAGATCATAGTATAGTTACTAAGGATTTAAAGGTATTTCAGAAGGAATATTCTTATAGAAAGAAACTGTATTCAAAATTAAAGAATGAAATTACTAGCAAATCTATTTGATGTTTTAATTCTTAGCTTGTGTTTTATATAGATTAACTATTTTATAAGAATATCCAAATTTAAACATTCTATTTAATATAGCATTAAAAAATCTATTCTTTTCTTAATGGCCTGTAAAATTTTTATTTATTAAATATCTCTGTGTTAGATTTTCTCTATTTTGAATAGCATCTAATATCATATCAAAAAAGAAGAAAGAGTAATAAGCTGAAGAAGCTTGATATATTTATATTAAATTTCCAATATAAATTTTAAAATATTTTTAGTCTTAAATAGGATGCTCCCAAAATAACAAATTAAAAAGTATTTGCTTTTATTCTAATGACAAATTCTTATTAAAGTTTTCTAATAATGTCTTCCTATCTATTATCTGTTGGCCTTATACTTTGGTTATGCCTTCAATATCTACTATTTCTAAATATAGAATGTTAGGAGATTTTTTAATAATTGTGATTAGCTCATCTATTTTTACTAAAGGCTTGTAATAATAGATATAATTTTTGGTTATCTTTCTATATATCATATCAATCAAGTAAATCATATTAAATAAAGTGTACAATACACCAAAGACATTAAATATTGTTTCAAATTATACATGTTAAAATTACTATGTGCTTTATTATTAAAATAACTAATTAGTAATATATCCTATTAAAAATTAGATAAATTAGGTAATTCTTCCAAACTATAACATAATGTCATGAAATTGTTACTTATCTCTTATACAGTGAGATTTAGATATGTAATCTGTGAATGGCATAAAATTGTATGGTATCGATAGAATTGAAAATACAATTATGTAAATCTTGACTTAGTCTTGTTAATTAAAGTAATTAATAGGTAGGTTATACTTTGATGCATATTTAACTTAAGCATATGTTATTAAAGCTTTTGATACTAAGTAGATGATAATTTCTTAATTTGAATTTAGGTAAATTATAGTTTCTAAAGATAGTAGTGTAATTGACTGAATACTCAAATAAAGAATCTGAAAATTATTGGTAGTGAATAATAGATCATTTACAGTTGAGCAAAGTATGTAGTTGAGAATACCTGGTACCACATAATTTAAAAGAGAAGTCATCAAAAGTAAATTCTAAATAAAATGACTTTAAACTAGGAAGAATTCACCTTTGTAAAACAAAAAGTATTAAATTGAGAGTATATATACACCAATTCTGAGAGCAATCTAATTATTACTACTGAAATGATATTTATTTTCTGTGTAATATTATAATACATTTTTT